>NC_069499.1:987693598-987896098 GCF_027579735.1 Bombina bombina | reverse complement strand
TGTGTATAATGAATGCATACGTTCTACTGTGCACTTTATTTTAACATAAGGTTGGCACATGCTATTTTTGGTGCAGACTGAGGTTCACCCATCAGTTTTGAGTGCATCTGAGTTGCTTGTTGTTTTGCTAGTGTCATGTTTCTCATTTACACAGCCACTGCTTTGTTTAGAATAAGAAATAGGTAGATTTGTCCCTAGCCCTTTCCAGGTTGCACCAATCACTTAGTGGAAGTTCTTTGTTCTCATTTGACTACTGTATTCACTACTGTATTTTTTTTAACATGTGGTAGGATGGATAATATTGTTCTTTAGTAGCACACAGCAAAACCTTATTGGACAATTTAATTTTTTTCTGGGACTTTATGTATAAACTCCCTGGTCTCTTATGGCCAAGTGAGCTTAACATTACAGATGCTGCTCCGTTCTGTTCACTGAGAGTCAGACTGCTGCATTTCCTGTTACACTCTTTACACACTCTTTGCAGAGATTTATGTGCTGCTATGTATTCTGCTTCAAATGTGTATATATGAGTGGATCCTAATGTAGTAGTAATCGTAATACCTCCCTTACATAACGCAAAGAGGATGACCTTCAGAATCCTACCATTTATGTTGTCCATTTATTTAACCTGTCTGTGCTTCTGCATATTATTTGTCTTCTCTTTAGTCTCTTAAAGGGAAGCTAAACCCAAAATGTTCTTTTATGATTAAAGGGACACTGTACCCAATTTTTTTTTCCGCGATTCAGATAGAGCATGACATTTTAAGCAACTTTCTAATTTACTCCTATTAACTAATTTTCTCAATTCTCTTGGTATCTTTATTGAAATGCAAAAATGTAAGTTTAGATACCGGCCCATTTTTGGTGAACAACCTGGGTTGTCCTTGCTGATTGGTGTATAAATTCATCCACCAATAAAAAAAGTGCTGTCTAGAGTTCTGAACCAAAAGAAAAGCTTTGATGCCTTTTTCAAATAAAGATAGCACGAGAACAAAGAATTTTATAATAGGAGTAAATTAGAAAGTTGCTTAAAGTGTCAGTAAACCGAAAATATAATGTTATATAATTCTGCACATAGTGCAGATTCATATAACATTATATTAGTGCTATCGCGTTATTAAACCTTATGTTCCCTTTTAATTTTTTTAAAATATGCCAGTTTTTCAGACCCGCTCTCTGTGATCTGCTGAGCGGGTCTGTTTTTATTCCACATCGCATCGGGCCAGCTGTATAGTCACAGCCCGGCCCGACCGCGCTATTATACACAGTGCAGCTCGCTCCTGCTGTCAGACAGAGCAGGAGCGAGCTGCACTTAGTCTTATGGCGCGGTCGGGCCGGGCTGTGACTATATAGCTGGCCCGATGCGCTGTGGAATAAAAACAGACCCGCTCAGCAGATCAGAGAGCGGGTCTGAAAAACTGGCATATTTTAAAAAAATGAAAAGGGAACATAAGGTTTACTAACGATAGCACTAATATAATGTTATATGAATCTGCACTATGTGCAGAATTATATAACATTATATTTTAGGTTTACTGTCCCTTTAAAATTGCATGCTCTATCTGAATCACGAAAGAAAAAAATGGGGTTCAGTGTCCTTTTTAAGCAGAGTATTTTTAAAAAGTTTCTAAATTACTTCTATCAAATTTTGCTTTGTTCCAATAGTCTTTGATGAAGAGATACTTGGGTAGGTGTCTGGAGAACTACATGGCAGGAAATAGTGCTGCCCTCTAGTGCTCTTGCAGAGCTATATAGTTCTCCAGACACGTGCACATTCCTGAGGTTACATTCCTGCTTTTCAACAAAAGCTACCAAGAGGACAAGGAAAATTGGATAATAGAAGTAAGCTGGAAAGTTGTTTAACACTGCATCCTCTATCTGAATCATGAAAGAGAAAAAATGTGGGTTTCATGTCCCTTTTAAGCCTACTTTCTGCATTTGAAAACCTGACTGGTTTCGTATCCTTTGTATTCCAGGTTGTGTAAGGAAAGCTAAATCTATTTATACAATTCGTTCATATCGGCACATTCATTATAATGTAGTGGGGTGTTTTTTTAAACTTTGTCATTACACCATTGGTAATAATGTGACCCTATGAATAAGATGGCCCTGTTTGTCTCCTTATCTAGCTGCATATGGACCTGATAGAGCTAAACGCTAAGATGTTGGCAGCCAGTATTGCAGGGAGGATACTCTGACTGCGTCTTTTCTTTCTAAGCTAATGTGCCTATGGAGTTTTGTATGTTTCTTGCTCACAATTAGAGAAACTACTCTAGGGCCCTGATTGTGATCCTTTAGGCAGCTCACCCTGGCACTATTCCTTGAAGCTTTGTATACAGAGATACGGTTTGTTCTCAAAATGTGAGGCCTCACATGGAAATAAAAGGCTAAGGTAGAGGCAAACTTGTACCCTTCACTCAAGCCAAATCTACTAGAGAGTTCTGGACAGACGTAATCTTCTTCCAAAGTACTCTTGTTGTTATTGTTTACATCCAGGCTCCTGCAATCAAGAGTTATCTAAGAGAGCTCAGGAATCTGGTACCTGCAGATTCTGTAAAGCAGATGACATTTATAAATGTTATTGCTTCTCAGTTCCAAAGCCATTCAGTAAACTTTACACCAATAGTGGAAAAAACAGGTTTTATACCCAAGATATGTTTAAAGCATACAGAAATGAATGATGAAGTGGCTGTTGACAATTAACATGGGTAATCTACAGACATTTTTGGTGACCGTTGTTCTAAAGATACTTGCATATTTTATTGGTTTCTGCACATTGTTATCTCAGGTTTGCAAGGAAAATGACCAGAATTTCATACTTGTTAGATTATGAAGACTAGGGACCACACTGTTCAATCTGGTACTGCACATTCAATCTTTGAAGTGTGATGATTTGTTTTTGGGAATTAAAATTGGTTGCAGAAATAATTGCATTTCTCTGTAACTACGCCAATTTGTCATTCATTGATTCCACGGCTGATGTTAATTATTTTGTTATTGGTAAAGTCAGCCAGTTGTTTTACTTAACTGTATTTTATTACTTCCAATTTTTTATTTTTAGCTGCTAATGACTTGCCCTAAAGTTGGAAGTGGTGCATTATGGGTCAGCTATCTTGGAAACTGCAAATCTGAGAGAACACTGTGGAGTTCACCATGTATGTATCTAAAGCACTAATGGGTATCAGTATTTTGCCCACCCTTGTATTTCACTGGTTGGTATTACTTGGCTTGTTTCCCTAAGTTATACTCAATCAATTGTCTCCCTTTTTCTTTACGGATTTTTAAATAAGAATTGTATGTGCCAGGAAGGGTTTTGGTATTTTTAAAAGACCTGAATGTTTTTAGACTGTCCCCACCCTACTATAAAATGTTACTGTTAGTCCTATTTAGGGAATGGACTTGACATATGTAAATTATAATGCATATGCTTTTAATTTCAGTGTTTCTTAAAAATATTTCTCTATTCTTTTAGCTCACTAAGATTACACGCACTGGGCTATCTACCTGGGAAATTAAGAAAATTCTGGCAGTATCATTTGCGCCACTCATACAGCCCAATAAAGTGGACTGCTCAAAGTCAAAAAGTCTCAAACTGCGTAAGTGAATATCTTATAGCTCAAAATTAGTCTTTATATTAGTGTGTGTGTGTGTGTGTTTGGAAATGTTGAAGAAACTTACATGGATCATGGCACAAGTATACATTTTATGTCTGTTTAGTAAACTTCTGTTTGCTCTGGTGTAATATTTTGCATAAACAATAATCAAGACAATTGCAAAATGTAAAGCATGTATTAAACTAGACATTTATTTTTTTTTCTCTCCTCTTTAGCCCTACCTAATGTGCGCACCTTGCAGGATTTGGCTCGCATTACCATACGAAGTCGTATAAAGAAGATAAACCAGGAGACATGCAGTAAAGTATGTGGTGTTCTGAAGAACCCCCCTCGCTATAAGCGGAAGCGTCTGCGGAGGCGCCGCATGGAAACCATAGTCTTCCTTGACAAAGAGGTGTTTGCTAGCAGAATTCCTAATCCTTTTGATGACGACCACAACAACAACTACTATGAAGAGGTGGAGGAAGAACCCAAGGATGATGATGAAAAGGGGATGAATGAACCAAAAGCAGACCCTCCATTTAACTTCCTCCGTGAGAAGATCCTGTGTCTTCCACTTCCCGATCCTCTGAAATATTATCTGCTTTATTACAGGGAAAAATAAATCTAAATGTAATTAGAACAATACCAAGCTATTTCTCCCTAATGTCTTTTAGGGCTCTGCAGATTTGTACCAGTTAATTTCCACTTCCACTTTGACTGGTTTTAACAATCTTGTGTGTGTCCTGGAGTGATCTTCACAAAATGGTTTGGTGGTGAGAGAATGCCACAGGTTGCTTGTTTTACATGTATTTTGGCTGTTGATATGTTCCCTGGGCACAGTAGGAAAGTGGTGCATTGTGCTTTTGTATTTCAAATCTGGGACAAACTGGTGATGGTGTAGAAACAAGGAATGGACTAAAAGGGTAATTTCTAACCAGCTTACCTAGATTGCGGCTTCTCTTCCAGAGTGTGGAGGCTTTGAGGATCAATTGCCAAGAGCGGCCTAAAAGCCCTGTTGCTTCTACTACAAACTATTAAAACACAACTGCTTTACTTGCATTTGGTGCAGACTTATGTAAATATGAACATTTATGGGCAGTAACTTGTGTTTAGATGCATTATTCCTCTGCACTGCACCACCTGTATAGGTGCCAACATGTCTCGGTATGTTTGGGAATAAATGTATACCTTGATACCATTGTATTAATGCTAAAACTGACTTTATAAAAAGTTCACTTGGTATATCACTGTAGTAGAGTTAATCGGTGAAGTGGAGCCATTGTTTGTTTATTCAAAAGTGCTAAACAAAAAATGGCATTATGTTCTCTAGATCTTTAGAATGCATTTCTTAGAAAGTTTCAGGTAGATGGGACTCAATTACTCATCAACTGCAACATGGAGCAAGAGTTATGGCTTTGAAGTAATTTGGGCCATCGATGAACAGATAAAATAAAATATGTGACTAGTGCATGATACAGACTCTGTTTTTATAGTAAGAGGATTGTTCATAGAGACAGCAATTACTCAAACATTTTTTTTTTAGTGCTATTATCCAAGGGTAAATATTTGCCCTGTTAACAAGCAGAAACTAGCCACCTGTCCTAGAACGGTCACCTAGCAGTAGCGTTCAATATTAAGTCATCAGTACTTGACCTGTTAGTTATTTCTTTAAGGAAAACAGAATCCTGCACTTATGTGGTTTATTCAGTAGGTGGAGCTCTGTCCAAAACAAGCAATGTGCCACTATTGTTCAGCTGTAAATTTTGTTACGAAGTGTTACTTTGCACAAGTCTGTTTAGAAATATAACGTAACACACAAAAATCTTTGAAAACATTTTGTAGTATACTTGGGTTTTAAAAAAAAAGTGTCCATAATTATCTTAACTAACGTTTAGCATGCTTGTGACTTGCTTACCTTGGTATTTTTAGGTTGTGTGCATTTCTCTCTTGTGTATACTCTGTGCCAGGACTATAATGCAGCACAGGAGGCTAATGTGCTTGCTTGTGACAGCAGATCATATGCACATTTAGGTATACTAGCATACTACCATGACAACATGTGAGCAAATACAAGAATACTGCAAAGATTGTACAAATTGGCTTTATAAAGTCTAAAAGGGACTGAGAAAATTGTAAAGTTAATTTGATATATTGTGCCATCCTCCTAAATACAGCCTTGCTTAGCCATCTGTTCTAGTGACCGTTTGCTATGTTCTAGTGTGCTATGTATTGGATAGCACACACATTTATTAACAACTTTCCAATTTACTTATTTGAACAATTTTACTTAGTTTCCTTGGTATTCTTTGTTCAAGTGTAATCCTATGTGTGCTCAGGGGGCATGCATGTGTCTAGCTATCTGGCAGCAGCATTTCCAACAATGTTTTTAGCAATATTCTAAATAGTTGCAAACTGCTGCCAAAGAGTGGTGAAGACACGTGCACACTCTTGAGAGCCTTTTCAGATTTACTCTTCAATAAAGGATACCAAGAGCAGAAAGTAAATTGGATAATTAGAAGTAAATTGGAAAGTTCTGTCTGGATCATGAAGATTTGATTTTGACTTTACTGCGCTTATCTGACGCACGCTAAATTTGATTCTGCTCAAGTGAATAAGTAGTTCACTTATCCCATCTGCGTCCCACATTCTGTGCTGCTCAGTACTGAGATATCCGTTCATTACCCCATAGAGATTGGGGACCATTTACTTCTTATGATTTGTGTCATAAACATATATGTTCTTTTACTTCACTGTGTTTCAGATATATATTGAAATAAATTAACCTGTAACTGAATTGGACAATGTATAGCTAACACTTTTTTTCATCTGTATTTATTTCAAGCAGGATCTAGTTTAGTACGTTGCCTTTAAAAGCCTCTGGTCTATTTTGTTAGAATCTTGCGTAATTGCTAGCTCTGGGCGATTTAACAGGAAAGTCTATTTCCCTGATGAAAACTTACTATATACTTTTTTTTGCCCAAGGTAAGGGACCCAAATATGATCAAAGAAGTCATACCATTTGCTTTTGTTAATTTACCAAAGGATTTATGTACTTTCAGGTGTAGCATTCTTTTAATTTTACTTAGAGGTGACATCTGATGCGTTCAGTTGCTCTTTCTTGTTTGTTTTGACATATTTGTTTATAATTGTCTTTATATTGCTGTAATCTTTAACGTAAATATAAATAACTTTTTTTTTTTTCATAAATTGACTCGCTTGTGTTCTTTCTACATTTATTTTAGACACGCACAACTCCCATGAGGCCAATTTATCATACGTCTGTCGGACCTGATCCGACAGTGCGGATCAGGTCCTACAGACATCACTGAATGCGGAGAGCAATACACTCTCCGTATTCAGCATTGCACCAGCAGCTCTTGTGAGCTGCTGGTGCAACGCCGCCCCCTGCAGACTCGCGGCCAGTCGGCCACCAACAGGGGGTTGAATTCCGGTGATTCCTGTCCGCCTCATCAGAGCAGGCGGACCGTTGCTTCATAACTGGTGTTTCTGTACAGAGCTTGATAGGCCCCCATATGTGGAGAACCCTGCTAATCATTGAGTTCAGGTGTTTAAGCCACATTAATTGCTAACATTAGGTGCATACATTGTAGCATATAGGCATGACATCTCCATAGAGAAATATTGATGGTACAATGGGTTTTACTGAATAACTCAGTGACTTTAAACATGTCACCTATGTCACAAGTCAGTTCATGACATTTTTGCTCTTCTAGATTTGCCCCATTCAACTGTAAATGCTATTTATGTGAATTTGAAGAATCCAGGAGTAACAGCAGCTCAGTCACAAAGTGGTAGGTCATACAAACTCACACAAAGGGGCTGCCAAGTGCAAAAGAGTATAGTTTAAAAATGTATCTGTTGCATCACTCATTAGAGTTCTAAACCGCTGCTGGAAGCAGTATCAGCACAATTGTCAGCTGGAGTTGTGTAAAGCTGCCACTGGACTCTGGAGCAGTGAAAACAAGTTCTCTGGAGAAATGCACCTCCCTATATAAAAATCCAATGCACGGAACTGTGTAGTGGATGCCAGGAAAAATCTACCTAAAGGAATGCATAGTGCCTACTGTAATCTTCCATAAGAAGGGTCATCTTCATGCTACATAATACAAAGACATTTCTTTCTCCAACATTGGTGTGTCCGGTCCACGGCGTCATCCATTACTTGTGGGATATTCTCCTCCCCTACAGGGAATGGCAAGGAGAGCGCACAGCAAGAGCTGTCCATATAGTCCCCCCTCTGGCTCCGCTCCCCCAGTCATTCTCCTTGCCGCTCTGAACAAGTAGCATCTCCACGGGGATGGTGAGGAGTTTGTGGTGTTAGTTGTAGTTTTTTATTTCTTCTATCAAGAGTTTATTTTAAAATAGTGCCGGTTTGTACTATTTACTCTACAACAGAAAATGAAGAAGATTTCTGTTAAGAGGAGTATGATTTTAGCAGCAGTAACTAAAATCAATTGCTGTTCCCACGCAGGACTGTTGAGCCTAGAGAACTTCAGTTGGGGGGAACAGTTTGCAGATTTATCTGCTTCAGGTACGATTAGTCATATTTCTAACAAGACTGTGTAATGCTAGAAGACTGTCATTTTCCCTCTTGGGGATCGGTAAGCCATTTTCTTAGATTCATAACAGATTAAGGCTTATAAATGGGCTCTATACTGGTTGACACTATTGTGGGTTAAATCGATTGGTTTTTATCAGATTTATTGGACATTTAGAGTGTTTTTTTTGTGTTATAAAAGCACTTTTGGGAACGTTTTTTTCGCCTGGCATCTAGTTAGACTACTACTTAAGTCAGAAAGGCCCCTTCACTCTGGTAATGCAGATGAAGGAGGCCCTGTTTTCGCGCCTCAATTGCGCAGTTTATTTACTTGGCAGTGCATGCAGCTTCATTTGAGGGTCCTGTGGGTAAAGAAAAAGGACTCAGGAAGGTTTATTTCAGTGCTGGATCACTTTAAGGGAAGGTAAAAAGCCACAGCAAGGCTGTGGCAGTGATTGTTTTGTGTCAAAATTGTTTATTTGAACAAATAGCTCCGGTTTGCTCATTTTAAGGGTTAAAGTCTTGAAACTTGGTGTGCAATACTTTCAAGGCACTAAGATTCTGGGGTGCAAATTTTGTAAAAATCGGACATTGCCTTCATAGTTTTTCAAACTTTCAAAAATAAAGTGTGCTTGTTTATTATTTAAAGAGACAGTAACGCTTTTCTTTAAAAACGTTTTTATTGAATTATTAGCCTGCCATATTCTGTCTAACATGTCAGATAGTTTATGCTGTGTATGTATGGAAGCCAAGGTGGTTCCCTCTATTAATGTTTTGTGCAAATTGTGTCATAGCGTCCAAACAAAGTAAGGACAGTACTGTCACATTTAATAAGATTGCCCAGGATGATTCTTCATGTGAAGGTTGTTGGGATAGTTTATCATCCTCTCCTTCTGTGTCAACACCAGTTTTGCCCGCGCAGGCGATACCTAGTACATCTAGCGCGCCAATGCTGGTTACTATGCAGCAATTAACTGCAGTGATGGATAATTCTTTAGCAAATCTATTATCCAAACTGCCATCCTATTCTAGAAAGCGTGATTGCTCAGTTTTTAAATACAGAAGATGAGCAGGTTAGCGCTGAGGACAATTTACCAGTTGTTCCCTCACATCAATCTGAGTATAGCAGTGAGGGAGGGCCTGTCTGAAGGGGAAGTTTCTGATTCAGGAAAAGTTTCTCAGCAGACAGACACTAATATAGTGATTTTTAAATTTAAGTTAGAACACCTCCGCGCCCTGCTTAAGGAGGTCCTAACTACTCTAGATGATTGTGATTATCTGGTAATGCCAGAGAAATTGTGCAAGATGGACAAATTCTTAGAGGTTCCAGTGCACGCTGATGCCTTTCCGATACCCAAGCGGGTGGCGGACATAGTGACTAAGGAGTGGGAAAAGCCAGGTATACCTTTTGTTCCACCTCCTATATTCAAGAAAATTTTCCCCATTGTCGACCCCAGATAGGACACATGGCAAACGGTTCCTAAGGTTGAGGGGACGGTTTCAATGTTAGCTAAGCGCACAACTATTCCTATTGAGGACAGTTGCGCTTTCAAAGATCCTATGAATAAAAGATTAGAAGGACTGTTAAAAAAGAATTTATTCAGCAGGTCTTCCTTATTCACCCAATCTCGTGCATTATTCCTGTCACTACCGTAGCGTATTAGGGTTCGAGGAACTGGAAAATTTGCTTCAAAGGGAGACTCCATATGATGAAGTCATGGACAGAATTCACACAATTAAGTTGGCTAATTCATTTATTTTGGATGCCGCTTTTCTATTGCTAAGTTAGCGGCGAAAAGTTCAGGGTTTGCTATAGTGGCGCGCATAGCGCTTTGGCTAAAATCCTGGTCAGCGAATGTGTCGTCCAAGAATAAATTGCTTAATATTCCTTTCAAGGATAAGACCCTATTCGGGCCGGATTTAAAGATTCTAAACAAATTTCTCAGAGTTCCATCGTTCAAGATGGAAACCATTACAATCCAGGAGGGTCAATAGATGACTACCGTGGATTTAAAGGATGCGTACCTACATATTCCTATCCACAAAGATCATCATCAGTTCCTAAGGTTCGCCTTTCTGGACAAACATTATCAGTTCGTGGCTCTTTCATTCGGGTTAGCCACTGCTCCCAGAATTTTCACAAAGGTGCTAGGGTCCCTTCTGACGGTTCTAAGACCGAGGGGCATTGAAGTGGCACCTTATCTAGACGACATTCTAATTCAAGCGTCGTCTCTTTCCAAGGCAAAGGCTCATACAGACATTGTTCTAGCCTTTCTCAGATCTCACGGGTGGAAGGTGAACGTAGAAAAGAGTTCCCTGTCTCCGTCAACAAGAGTTCCCTTTTGGGAACAATAATAGATTCTTTAGAAATGAAGATCTTCCTGACAGATGTCAGAAAGTCAAAGCTTCTAAACGCTTGTCAAGTTCTTCACTCTATTCTGCAGCCTTCCATAGCTCAGTGCATGGAAGTAGTAGGATTGATGGTTGCAGCAATGGACATAGTTCCTTTTGCTCAAATTCATCTAAGACCATTACAACTGTGCATGCTCAGTCAGTGGAATGGGGACAATGCAGACTTGTCTCCACAGATTCAAGTAGACCAGATGACCAGAGACTCACTCCGTTGGTGGTTGACACAGGATCACCTGTCTCAGGGAATGAGTTTCCGCAGACCAGAGTGGGTCATTGTCACGACCGACGCCAGTCTATTAGGCTGGGGCGCGGTCTGGGATTCCCTGAAAGCTCAGGGTCTATGGTCTCGGGAAGAGTCTCTTCTCCCGATAAACATCCTGGAACTGAGAGCGATATTCAATGCTCTCCGGGCTTGGCCTCAACTAGCGAAGGCCGGATTCATAAGATTCCAGTCAGACAACATGACGACTGTAGCTTACATCAACCATCAGGGAGGAACAAAGAGTTCCTTGGCGATGAGAGAGGTATCCAAGATCATCAAATGCAATTCACATCCCAAGAGTAGTCAACTGGGAGGCGGATTATCTGAGTCGTCAGACTTTCCATCCAGGGGAGTGGGAACTCCACCCGGAGGTTTTTGCCCAGTTGACTCAATTATGGGGCATTCCAGACATGGATCTGATGGCGTCTCGTCAGAACTTCAAGGTTCCTTGCTACGGGTCCAGATCCAGGGATCCCAAGGCGACTCTAGTGGATGCATTAGTGGCGCCTTGGTCGTTCAACCTAGCTTATGCGTTTCCACCGCTCCCTCTCCTTCCCAGGCTCGTAGCCAGGATCAAACAGGAGAAGGCCTCGGTGATTCTGATAGCTCCTGCGTGGCCGCGCAGGACTTGGTATGCAGACCTGGTGAATATGTCATCGGCTCCACCATGGAAGCTACCTTTGAGACAGGATCTTCTAGTACAAGGTCCATTCGATCATCCAAATCTAGTCGCTCTGCAGCTGACTGCTTGGAAATTGAACGCTTGATTTTATCCAAGCGTGGGTTTTCAAATTCAGTGATAGATACTCTGGTTCAAGCCAGAAAACCTGTGACTAGAAAGATTTACCATAAAATATGGAAAAAATATATCTGTTGGTGTGAATCCAAGGGATTCTCCTGGAGTAAGATTAAAATTCCTAAGATTCTCTCCTTTCTCCAAGAAGGTTTGGATAAAGGGTTGTCGGTGAGTTCTCTAAAAGGACAGATTTCTGCTTTACACAAACGACTGGCAGCTGTGCCAGAGGGACAAGCTTTTGTACAGGCTTTGGTCAGAATCAAGCCTGTTTACAGACCCATGACTCCTCCTTGGAGTCTAAATTTAGTTCCTTCAGTTCTTCAAGGGGTTCCGTTTGAACCTTTACATTCCATAGATACCAAATTACTATCTTGGAAAGTTCTGTTTTGGTTGCTATTTCTTCTGCTAAAAGAGTTTCTGAATTATCTGTTTTGCAGTGTGATCCACCCTATCTGGTGTTCCATTCAGATAAGGTTGTTTTGCGTACTAAGCCTGGTTTTCCTCCGAAAGTTGTTCCAACAAGAATGTTAACCAGGAAATAGTTGTTCCTTCTCTGTGTCCAAATCCAGTTTCAAAGAAGGAACGTTTGTTACACAATTTAGATGTTGTTCGTGCTTTAAAGTCCTATTTAGAAGCAACAAAGGATTTTAGACAAACCTCATCTTTGTTTGTTGTTTACTCTGGTAAGAGGAGAGGGCAAAAAGCTACTGCTACCTCTCTTTCTTTCGGGCTTCCCATGAGCCTTCAAGAACGAGGCTTCTGTTGATCAGATATGTTAGGCAGAGACTTGGTCTTCTCTGCACACTTTTGCCAGATTCTACAAATTTGATACTTATGCTTCTTCGGAGGCTATTTTTGGGAGAAAGGTTTTGCAAGCCGTGGTGCCTTCTGTTTAGGTAACCTGATTTGCTCCCTCCCTTCATCCGTGTCCTAAAGCTTTGGTATTGGTTCCCACAAGTAATGGATGACGCCGTGGACCGGACACACCAATGTTGGAGAAAACAGAATTTATGTTTACCTGATAAATTACTTTCTCCAACGGTGTGTGCGGTCCACGGCCCGCCCTGGTTTGAAAAATGTATTTCTCTATACACTACAGTCACCACGGCACCCTATGGTTTCTCCTTTTTCTCCTAACAGTCGGTCGAATGACTGGGGGGGCGGAGCCAGAGGGGGGACTATCTGGACAGCTTTTGCTGTGTGCTCTCCTTGCCATTCCCTGTAGGGGAGTAGAATATCCCTCAAGTAATGGATGACGCCGTGGCCTGGACACACCGTTGAAGAAAGTAATTTATCAGGTAAGCATAAATTCTGTTTTTGTAAAATGGTCCACAGTCCTCCATAACCTATTGGATATATTTCCCACCACTAGGAGGAGGTCCTGATCCCATATAAGAGTTTAACATCCCTCCTATCTCTCTTAGTTTTGTTCTTGGGGTCTTAGGAGTTTTTATGAGAATAGGGGTGTTTCTAGCCACTTATGGGTTTAAATTTGGGAGCTCAGACCAATGTGAGATCAAGAGTCCCTGGGAATTATCATTCACAAAGAAGACAGAAGAGAAACTTAAAGGGACAGTCAACCCAAAAAATGTTCAAACGTATTTAGATATTGTTTGCAGGGATTAGTACTGCAAACAGTATCCCAATTTTGATGGAATTATGTAGTGACAGTAAAATTACTATTTCACCTTCAGCCATTTTCAGATGGCCGTCTGAGGCCCTCCACCCCTGACGTCATCCTGAGCTTGTAGACATCGTCCACAAAATAAAACCAGTTGATCTTGCGAGACACAGCAATATCAAATCGGTGTGACGTGCAAGATCGACTAGTTTTATTTTGTGGACTATGTCTACAAGCTCAGGGAGACGTCAGGGGTGGAGGGCTCAGATGCCAACTCAAAACGGCCGAAGGTGAAATAGTAAGTACTTTTACTGTCACTATATAATTATTTCAAAATTGGGATACTGTTTGCAGTACTATTCATTGCAAACAATATCTAAATATTTTTTTGGGGTTGACTCTCCCGTTAACAGCAGCTGAATGATACAGAGACATAGGAATACCCTATGCTCACAGTATTTCCCTATAGGACTCAAGCTCTAACTACCCTCAGACGTCGCAGGGAACTTTTCCTTCGCCGTCCCCTGAGACACAGGTATTTCCTACTGCAATAATCTACGGTACCCGATACCTGCACTCGATGGGCGCTCTGGATACTGCTGCAGCTGTATTGACAAGGATTTCACATGCCTGGTAAGCCAGTGGATGGGTGCTAAGTAAGGTAAGTGAGTTCACACAGCCCAGAGGCTATTTGTAGGTACTCTAACACAGGTATGGCATAGCCAGGGGACTTGGCTTGCTCTCCTCATTACACACAAAGACTTAGCCAGGTAACACTGTTGTCTTTCACAGCTTTATGGCATCTCTGGGGAAATATTTATGGAACTTTTTTTGTGCCTGGTCCTTTAGGCAAACAGCTAACTGCTTGGTGCGGTTATCTGATCAATACAGGAAACTCTAGTTAGGCAGGCGAACGTGGGTTTTATGAGGGACTTGCTTCTTTTTCCAATGGTAGCCCTGCCACCTCATCTTCCTTTTCATTCAGGAGCTGTTACTAGCCAGAAAACGGCTCAGGAAATTATAGGCAGTAATTTCTAAAGGTACATCATTTTTCTAAGCACTTTCCCTTGCAGGAGCTGCCAGGAGGGAGTTACTTGTGCTAGAGCCTGGAGCCTGGGACTATATAATGCAGTTTGAATAAAAGTGTCAGAGGAGTTAAGTTTAGAGTATTCTCTACCAATTATGTTTATGTGTATGTCATTACACCTATGAAACAAAATGAATATGTCCTCACTAATATAAATGTTGGCACATTAGAGGAATCATTTACTGATATTCTCCCTGTACACAATGTCAGGTCAATACACTCTGGGGCTGATTTATCAAGCTCCGTATGCCCCTTGTTTCTGCAAAGCCTTCAGGCTCGCCGGAAACAGAAGTTATGAAGCAGCGGTCTAAAGACTGCCGCTCCATAACTTGTCCACCTGCTCTGAGGCGGCAGACATAAATCAAATCGATCGGGTTGATTGACACCCCCTGCTAGCGGTCGATTGGCTGCGAATCTGCAGCGGGCGGCATTGCACCAGCAAATCACAAGGACTGCTGGTGCAATGATAAATGCAGACAGCGTATGCTGTCGACATTTATCAATGTGCGGCGGACATGGTACACTACATCGCTTCACGTCCGCTTGCACATTAATAAATATACCCCTCTGAGTGCAATTTACCTCAAACTGCATGTAATTCAGCCACAGCCTTTTTACTTCCTCTAAGGAATTATTTACTATATTGTTCAGGACCTACTCACTTCATCCCGGAGTATAAGAATAGCTAACAAAACTATGACAGCATATTTTGTGGCTGCTATTGAGTTTTAAACTCATTATTCCTAAGGGTTCAGGTTTGATAACATCCTCTATGAAGGTGTTTTTGCAAAGGCCTTTAGGTAACTGTACACCTCAGCACATTCTTACGTGATCTACAGTGTACCAATTTACTATAATATGTGCAATTATATATTGTACTGAACATAATTACGTAGGGTGCCATTAAAATTTATTAGAACTATCTGCGCTATTAATACTTCTTTATAAGTCAAAGCATTATACTTCCATTATTGTAAACAGGGCTGTTGTTTTTTTCTGTCAGTCTGCATTTTATATACTGCTGTACATTTTATGCTCTTTGGAATGTTATTTGCAGTGATGTACTTCATGTACGGTTATGCAAATCCCTAGAAGCTAGTTTGTTTATTGCATGTGCAGCAGCGCACTTAATTATTTTTACATAGGCAGAACTTCAGTCTCTGTAGATATACAAGACATTGTATGTTGTATGCTATTAGTGTACACAATATTATAATATTCTCCTCTAGGTATATACCTTTTCATGCATATTACTCTGCTTGTTTAATTCCAAATGCAATCGTGCAGGACTTTTCTGTATTCTAGTACAACAGTGAAAATCATTTAGAGAGAAAATCTATTGGTATCTCTTTTCTCTTGTAAGGTGTATCCAGTCCACGGATCATCCATTACTTGTGGGATATTCTCCTTCCCAACAGGAAGTTGCAAGAGGATCACCCACAGCAGAGCTGCTATATAGCTCCTCCCCTAACTGCCATATCCAGTCATTCTCTTGCAAACTCTCAACATAGCTGGAGGTAGTAAGAGGAAAGTGGTGTAATATAGTTAGTTTTTTTCTTCAATCAAAAGTTTATTGTTTTTAAATGGTACCGGAGTTGTACTATTTTATCTCAGGCAGCATTTAGAAGAAGAATCTGCCTGCGTTTTTCTATGATCTTAGCAGAAGTAACTAAGATCCACTGCTGTTCTCACATATGTCTGAGGAGTGAGGTAACTTCAGAGGGAGAATGGCGTGCAGGTTATCCTGCAATAAGGTATGTGCAGTTTAAGTTTTTCTAGGATGGAATTTGCTAGAAAATAGCTGCTGATTCCGGATTAATGTAAGTTAAGCCTAAATACAGTGATTTAATAGTGACTAGTATCAGGCTTGCTATCAGAGGTATATACTCTGATTAATGTGCAATATGAAACGTTTGCTGGCATGTTTAATCGTTTTTATATATGCTTTGGTGATAAAACTTATTGGGGCCTAGTTTTTTCCACATGGCTGGCTTGATTTTTGCCTAGAAACAGTTTCCTGAGGCTTTTCACTGTTGTAATATGAGTGGGAGGGGCCTATTTTAGCGCTTTTTTGCGCAGTTAAAATTACAGACAGAGACATTCAGCTTCCCTCAGCAGTCCCCTGCATGCTTTTGGACATCTCTGAAGGGCTCAAAAGGCTTCAAAAGGAAGGTAAAGCCACAGTGGAGCTGTGGCAGTTGTGACTGTTTAAAAAAACGTTTTTTTCAATTTGTTAAAACGTTTTTTGTATTAAGGGGTTAATCATCCATTTGCAAGTGGGTGCAATGCTCTGCTAACTTGTTACATACACTGTAAAAATTTTGTTAGTTTAACTGCCTTTTTTCACTGTTATTTAAAATTTTAGCAAAATTTGTTTCCCTTAAAGGCACAGTAACTTTTTTTATATTGCTTGTTTAACTTGATGTAAAGTGTTTTCCAAGCTTGTTAGTCTCATTGCTAGTCTGTATAAACATGTCTGACATAGAGGAAACTCCTTGTTCATTATGTTTAAAAGCCATGGTGGAACCCAATATGAGAATGTGTACTAAATGTATTGATTTCACTTTAAACAATAAAGATCAGCTTTTATCTTTAAAAAATTTATCACCAGAGGATTCTTGCGAGGGGGAAGTTATGCAGACTAACTCTCCCCACGTGTCAGACCCTTTGACTCCCGCTCAAGGGACTCACGCTAAAATGGCGCCAAGTACATCAAAGACGCCCATAGCGATTACTTTGCAGGACATGGCGGCAATCATGGATAATACCCTGTCAGCGGTATTAGCCAGACTGCCGGAATTCAGAGGAAAGCGCAATAGCTCTGGGGTTAAACATAGTACAGAGCGCGCAGATGCCTTAAGGCCCATGTCTGATACTGCGTCACAATATGCAGAAGCTGAGGAAGGAGAGCTTCAGTCTGTGGGTGACATTTCTGATTTGGGGAAACCTGATTCAGATATTTCTACTTTTAAATTTAAGCTTGAGAACCTCCGTGTATTGCTTAGGGAGGTGTTAACTGCTCTGAATGACTGTGACACAATTGCAGTACCAGAGAAATTTTTCCAATACCTAAAAGGTTTACAGAAATCATTAATGAGTGGGATAGACCAGGTGTGCCGTTTCCATTTTTAGAAAAATGTTTCCAATAGACGCCACCACACGGGACTTATGGCAGACGGTCCCTAAGGTGGAGGGAGCAGTTTCTACTTTAGCAAAGCGTACCACTATCCCTGTCGAGGACAGTTGTGCTTTTTCAGATCCAATGGATAAAAAATTAGGTTACCTTAAGAAAATGTTTATTCAACAAGGTTTTATCCTGCATGCATTGCGCCTGTCACTGCTGCTGCGGCGTTCTGGTTTGAGTCTCTGGAAGAGGCCTTTCAGACAGCTACTCCATTGACTGAAATACTTGACAAGCTTAGAACACTTAAGCTAGCTAATTCTTTTGTTTCTGACGCCATTGTTCATTTGACTAAACTAACGGCTAAGAATTCTGGATTCGCCACCCAGGCACGTAGGGCGCTATGGCTTAAATCTTGGTCAGCTGACGTGACTTCAAAGTCTAAATTACTTAACATTCCCTTCAAGGGGCAGACCCTATTCGGGCCTGGTTTGAAGGAAATTATTGCTGACATTACTGGAGGTAAGGGTCATACCCTTCCTCAAGACAGGGCCAAATCAAAGGCCAAACAGTCTAATTTTCGTGCCTTTCAAAACTTCAAGGCAGGTGCAGCATCAACTTCCTCTGCTACAAGACAAGAGGGAACTTTTGCTCAATCCAAGCCGGGCTGGAAACCTAACCAGTCCTGGAACAAAGGCAAGCAGGCCAGAAAGCCTGCTGCTGCCTCTAAGACAGCATGAAGGAACGGCCCCCTATCCGGTAACAGATCTAGTAGGGGGCAGACTTTCTTCGCCCAGGCGTGGGCAAGAGATGTCTCAGGGATATCTTCTGGACTTCAAAGCTTCCCCTCCTCAAGGGAGATTTCACCTTTCAAGATTATCTGTAAACCAGATAAAGAAAGAGGCATTCTTACGCTGTGTGCAAGACCTCCTAGTTATGGGAGTGATCTGTCCAGTTCCACAGTCGGAACAGGGACAGGGTTTTTATTCAAATCTGTTTGTGGTTCCCAAAAAAGAGGGAACCTTCAGACCCATTTTGGATCTAAAGATCTTAAACAAATTCCTCAGAGTTCCATCGTTCAAAATGAAAACTATTCGGACCATCCTACCTATGATCCAGGAGGGTCAGTACATGACCACAGTGGATTTGAAGGATGCTTACCTTCACATACCGATTCACAAAGATCATCATCGGTTCCTAAGGTTTGCCTTTCTGGACAGGCATTACCAATTTGTGGCTCTTCCCTTCGGGTTAGCTACAGCTCCAAGAATCTTTACAAAGGTTCTGGGATCGCTTCTGGCGGTCCTAAGACCGCAAGGTATATCAGTGGCCCCTTATCTGGATGAAATCCTGATACAGGCGTCAAGCTTTCAGATTGCCAAGTCACATACGGACATAGTTCTGGCATTTCTCAGGTCACATGGATGGAAGGTGAATGAGGAAAATAGTTCTCTATCCCCACTCACAAGAGTCTCCTTCCTAGGGACTCTGATAGATTCTGTAAAAATGAAGATTTACCTGACAGAATCCAGGTTATCAAAGCTTCTAAAATCTTGCCGTGTTCTTCATTCTATTCCGCGCCCTTCGGTGGCTCAGTGTATGGAAGTAATCGGCTTGATGGTAGCGGCGATGGACATAGTGCCATTTGCGCGACTACATCTCAGACCGCTGCAACTATGCATGCTCAGTCAGTGGAATGGGGATTACACAGATTTGTCCCCTCTGCTAAATCTGTATCAAGAGACCAGAGATTCTCTTCTCTGGTGGCTATCTCGGATCCATCTGTCCAAAGGTATGACCTTTCGCAGGCCAGATTGGACAATTGTAACAACAGATGCCAGCCTTCTAGGTTGGGGTGCAGTCTGGAATTCCCTGAAGGCTCAGGGATTGTGGACTCAGGAGGAGAAACTCCTCCCAATAAATATTCTGGAGTTAAGAGCAATATTCAATGCTCTTCTAGCTTGGCCTCAGTTAGCAACCCTGAGGTTCATCAGATTTCAGTCAGACAACATCACGACTGTGGCTTACATCAACCATCAAGGGGGAACCAGGAGTTCCCTAGCGATGTTAGAAGTCTCCAAGATAATTCGCTGGGCAGAGACTCACTCTTGCCACCTATCAGCAATATATATCCCAGGTGTAGAGAACTGGGAGGCGGATTTTCTAAGTCGTCAGACTTTTCATCCGGGGGAGTGGGAACTCCATCCGGAGGTGTTTGCTCAATTGGTTCATCGTTGGGGCAAACCAGAACTGGATCTCATGGCGTCTCGCCAGAACGCCAAGCTTCCTTGTTATGGATCCAGGTCCAGGGACCCAGAAGCGGCACTGATAGATGCTCTAGCAGCGCCTCGGTTCTTCAACCTGGCTTATGTGTTTACACCGTTTCCTCTGCTCCCTCGACTGATTGCCAAAATCAAACAGGAGAGAGCATCGGTGATCTTAATAGCGCCTGCGTGGCCACGCAGGACCTGGTATGCAGACCTAGTGGATATGTCATCCTTTCCACCATGGACCCTGCCTCTGAGACAAGACCTTCTACTACAAGGTCCTTTTAATCATCCAAATCTAATTTCTCTGAGACTGACTGCATGGAGATTGAACGCTTGATTTTATCAAAGCATGGCTTCTCCGAGTCAGTCATTGATACCCTTATACAGGCACGAAAGCCTGTCACCAGGAAAATCTACCATAAGATATGGCGTAAATACCTTTATTGGTGTGAATCCAAGAATTACTCATGGAGTAAGGTTAGGATTCCTAGGATATTGTCCTTTCTCCAAGAGGGTTTGGAAAAAGGATTATCAGCTAGTTCTTTAAAGGGACAGATTTCTGCTCTGTCTATTCTTTTGCACAAGCGTCTGGCAGAAGTTCCAGACGTTCAAGCTTTTTGTCAGGCTTTGGTTAGAATTAAGCCTGTGTTTAAACCTGTTGCTCCCCCATGGAACTTAAACTTGGTTCTTAAAGTTCTTCAAGGGGTTCCGTTTGAACCCCTTCATTCCATTGATATCAAACTTTTATCTTGGAAAGTTCTGTTTTTGATGGCTATTTCCTCGGCTCGGAGAGTCTCTGAGTTATCTGCCTTACAATGTGATTCTCCTTATCTGATTTTCCATTCAGATAAAGTAGTTCTGCGTACAAAACCTGGGTTTTTACCTAAGGTAGTTTCTAACAAGAATATCAATCAAGAGATTGTTGTTCCATCATTGTGTCCTAATCCTTCTTCAAAGAAGGAATGCCTTTTACATAATCTGGACGTGGTCCGTGCTTTAAAGTTTTACTTACAAGCTACTAAAGATTTTCGCCAAACATCTACACTGTTTGTTGTTTACTCTGGACAGAGGAGAGGTCAAAAAGCTTTGGCAACCTCTTTCTTTTTGGCTTCGGATCGTAATACGCTTAGCCTATGAGACTGCTGGACAGCATCCCCCTGAAAGGATTACAGCTCATTCTACTAGAGCTGTGGCTTCTACCTGGGCCTTTAAAAATGAGGCTTCGGTTGAACAGATTTGCAAGGCGGCGACTTGGTCTTCGCTTCATACCTTTTCAAAATTTTACAAATTTGATACTTTTGCTTCTTCGGAGGCTATTTTTGGGAGAAAGGTTCTACAGGCAGTGGTTCCTTCCATTTAAGCCTGCCTTGTCCCTCCCTTCATCCGTGTACTTTAGCTTTGGTATTGGTATCCCACAAGTAATGGATTATCCGTGGCCTGGATACACCTTACAAGAGAAAACATAATTTATGCTTACCTGATAAATTTATTTCTCTTGTGGTGTATCCAGTCCACGGCCCGCCCTGTCTTTTTTTAAGGCAGGTCTAAATTTTAATTTAAACTACAGTCACCACTGCACCCTATGGTTTCTCCTTTCTCGGCTTGTTTCGGTCGAATGACTGGATATGGCAGTTAGGGGAGGAGCTATATAGCAGCTCTGCTGTGGGTGATCCTCTTGCAACTTCCTGTTGGGAAGGAGAATATCCCACAAGTAATTGATGATCCATGGACTGGATACACCACAAGAGAAATAAATTTATCAGGTAAGCATAAATTATGTTTTTTATACCTATGCTATGTGTTATTTTATATCTATGCACAAAGTTTCTATCATACAGATACTAAACATTAATCATGAATATTTTCCTTAACAATGCACATTGTGTATTCATTTTATAAGTATACACAGACTCTGCTGATTCTGGCCATTTACAAGTATCTACTGTGTACCTGTTGGTCTATATGTGGGCTTCTCTAGTCAGTAAGGCCATGTGACAAGCTAAACGTGTGTATGCTTAATCATCAGTATGTAGAATACATGTTAAATATATAGATATATACGTTTTTATATATTTTAGGATTCATCTGGAAAAATAGTTTGGATATCCGGACTGATTCCTTTTGTCCTTCAAAAGATCAAGGGTTTTGTTCTTTTTAAAGCAGATTCCTCCTTATTGACCAGTGGTCCTATCTCATGTTGCAAAAAAAAAATCCTTCAAAGACAGCAGGCTTTATAAAAGGATTTGGAGGATATGGGAATCATTAATCCCAATACCAGTGTTGCCTCAGGGTCAAAGGTTTTACCATAATCTGTTCATTGTCCAAAGAGATTTACAGTTTTTTCCTAGATTTAACAGCCCTAAACATGTTTGTTCCATACAATTTTATCCTTAATCCAAGAGGGTCAGTTTATGGCTACTATAGACTTCAAGAATGCATATCTGCACATTCCTTGACACAGGGATTACTTTCAGATCCTGGGGTTTGCATATCTACAAAACTATACCAGTTTGCCACTCTGTGTTAGGTACAATCTTGGCAGTGATCAGAATTCAGGGCATTTCAATTGCACCGTATCTGTATGACATGCTAGTGCAAGCCTATTCGCTGTAACTAGCTATTTCTCATACTCGCAAGCTTCTGTCTTCCTTCAAGACTATGTTTGGAGAATAAATGTACCCAAAAGCACATTATATCCTGCAATAAGGGTAGCATTTATAGGATTCAAAGTAGAATCAATCCTAATGCCTCCTAGTTCCTGACAAAACTTTGCAAAATAAAGATTTAGAGGGTGTCTGTCCCCACAAAGGGCTCCATTTCTTTCATGTAATTAGCAAGAGTCCATGAGCTAGTGACGTATGGGATATACATTCCTACCAGGAGGGGCAAAGTTTCCCAAACCTCAAAATGCCTATAAATACACCCCTCACCACACCCACAATTCAGTTTTACAAACTTTGCCTCCTATGGAGGTGGTGAAGTAAGTTTGTGCTAGATTCTACGTTGATATGCGCTTCGCAGCAGGCTGAAGCCCGGTTTTCCTCTCAGAGTGCAGTGAATGTCAGAGGGATGTGAAGAGAGTATTGCCTATTTGAATACAATGGTCTTCCTCTAGGGGATCTATTTTATAGGTTTTCTGTTATCGGTCGTAGAGATTTCTTCTCCTACCTCCCTTTTCAGATCAACGATATACTCTTATATACCATTACCTCTACTGATTCTCGTTTCATTACTGGTTTGGCTATCTACTATATGTAGATGAGTGTCTTGGGGTAAGTAAGTCTTATTTTTTTATGACACTCTAAGCTATGGTTGGGGACATTATATGTAAAGTTCTAAATATATTTGTTTAAACTTATATTTGCCATGATTCAGGATAATCAGTATTCCTTCATTCAGACTGTCAGTTTCATTATTTGGGATAATGCATATGAATAAATATTTTTTTCTTACCTTGAAAATTTTCAATTTACTTTTTTTCCTACGGGCTTTTAGGCTCGCGGGGGCTGAAAATGCTCCAATTTATTGCGTCATTCTTGGCGCAAACTTTTTTGGCGCAAAATTTTGTAATTTCCGGCGCCGTAGTTGACGCCGGAAGTTTGCTTGTAGTTACGTCCTTTTTTGACGCATGTGTATTCGGACGTTTTTTTGCGCCAAAAAATGTGGGCGTCATTTTCGCCGTCAGAGGATGTGGCGTCATACTTGGTGCCAAAAAATATGGGCGTTGTACTTGGCGCCAATAATGTGGGCGTCATACTTGGCTCCAAAAATGTGGGCATCATACTTGTTCCACTTTTTTTCTCACATTATTTAAGTCTCACTTTTTTGTTGCTTCTGGTTGCTAGAGGCTTGTTTATTTTGCATTTTTTCCCATTCCTGAAACTGTCATTTAAGGAATTTGATAATTTTGCTTTATATGTTGTTTTTTCGATTACATATTGCAAGATGTCACAACCTGACCCTGGATCAGAATCTACTACTGGAAAGACGCTGCCTGATGCTGGTTCTACCAAAGTTAAGTGCATTTGTTGTAAACTTTTGGTAACTGTTCCTCCGGCTGTAGTTTGTGTTGGTTGTCATGATAAACTTTCCAATGCAGATAATGTCTCCATTAGTAATAATCCTTAACCTGTTGTTGTTCCTTCAACATCTAATGTTCAGGATGTCCCTGTTAATGTAATAGATTTTGTTTCTAATTCCATTAGGAAGGCTCTGTCTGTTATTCCTCCTTCCAGTAAACGTAAAAGGTCTTTTAAAACTTCTCATATTTCGGATGAATTTTTAAGTGACCGCCATCATTCTGACTTATCTGTTTCTGATGAGGATCTATCTGGTTCAGAAGATTCTGCGTCAGATATTGATACTGATAAATCTTCATATTTGTTTAAGATGGAGTTTATTCGTTCTTTACTTAAAGAAGTGTTGATTGCATTAGATATGGAGGAGTCTAGTCCTCTTGATACTAAATCTGCTAAGCGTTTAAATTCAGTTTTTAAACCTCATGTAGTTATTCCAGAAGTTTTTCCAGTTCCTGATGCTATTTCAGATGTGATTTCTAGGGAATGGAATAGTCTGGGTACTTCATTTACTCCTTCTCCAAGGTTTAAGAAATTGTACCCTGTGCCTTCTGATAGATTAGAGTTTTGGGATAAAATCCCCAAAGTTGATGGGGCTATCTCTACTCTTGCTAAACGTACTACTATTCCTACGGCAGATAGTACTTCCTTTACGGATCCTTTCGATAGGAAGCTTGAATCCTTCCTAAGGAGAGCTTATTTATGTTCAGGTAATCTTCTTAGACCTGCTATTTCTTTTGCTGATGTTGCTGCAGCTTCCACTTTTTGGTTGGAGGCTTTAGCGCAACAAGTATCAGACCATAATGCTTATAGCATTGTTAAACTTCTTCAGCATTCTAATAACTTTGTTTGTGATGCCATTTTTGATATCATTAGAATTGATGTCAGGTATATGTCTTTAGCTATTTTAGCTAGAAGAGCTTTATGGCTTAGATCGTGGAATGCAGATATGACTTCTAAGTCAACTTTGCTTTCTCTCTCTTTCCAAGGTAATAAATTATTTGGTTCTCAGTTGGATTCAATAATCTCAACTGTTACTGGGGGGAAGGGAGCCTTTTTGCCTCAGGACAAAAAATCTAAAGGTAAATATAGGGCTGCTAATCGTTTTCGTTCCTTTCGTCAGAATATGGAGCAGAATCCTGACCCTTCCCCTAAAGGAACGGTCTCCGTTTGGAAACCTTCTCCAGTCTGGAATAAATCCAAGCCTTTTAGAAAGTCAAAACCAGCTCCCAAATCCGCATGAAGGTGTGGCCCTCATTCCAGCACAGCTGGTAGGGGGCAGGTTACGATTTTTCAAAGATGTTTGGATCAATTCGATTCACAATCTTTGGATTCAGAACATTGTTTCACAAGGGTACAGAATAGGTTTCAAGGTAAGGCCGCCTGTGAGAAGATTTTTCCTCTCACGCATTCCAGTAAATCC
The DNA here is from genome assembly GCF_027579735.1 of Bombina bombina. Lineage (NCBI taxonomy): Eukaryota > Metazoa > Chordata > Amphibia > Anura > Bombinatoridae > Bombina > Bombina bombina. Next base: position 987,870,876 of record NC_069499.1, on the reverse strand, counting down.
AGTGAAGGCTCAGGCGTTTCAGACCTAGAGTCGGCTGGGGTAATTATGCCAGTTCCAGTTCTGGAACGGGGTCTGGGGTTTTACTCAAATCTATTCATTTTACCAAAGAAGGAGAATTCCTTCAGTCCAGTTCTGGATCTAAAAATATTGAATCGTTATGTAATGATACCAACATTCAAAATGGTGACTATAAGGACTATTCTGCCTTTTGTTCAGCAAGGGCATTATATGTCTACAATAGACGTACAGGATGCATATCTTCATTCAGATCACTATCAGTTTCTGAGATTCTCTTTTCTAGACAAGCATTACCAGTTTGTTGCTGTTCCGTTTGGCCTAGCAACAGCTCCAAGGAAGGTTCTCTGTGCCCTTCTCTCTGTAATCAGAGAACAGGGTATTGCGGTATTTCCTTATTTGGACGATATCTTGGTACTTGCTCAGTCTTTACATTCTGCAGAATCTCATATGAATCAACTTGTGTTGTTTCTTCAAAGACATGGTTGGAGGATCAATTTACCAAAGAGTTCCTTGATTCCTCAGACAAAGGTAACCTTTTTGGGTTTCCAAATAGATTCAGTGTTCATGACTTTGTCTCTAACAGAAAAGAGACGTCTAAAATTGGTTTCAGCTTGTCGAAACCTTCAGTCTCAATTGTTCCCTTCGGTAGCATTGTGCATGAAAATTCTAGGTCTCATGACTGCTGCATCGGACGCGATCCCTTTTGCTCGTTTTCACATGTATGCTGAACCAGTGGTGCAGGGATTATACAAAGATATCACAATTAATATCCTTAAATCCCAATGTTCAATCTTCTCTAACTTGGTGGTTGAATCACCATCGTTTAATTCAAGGGGCCTCTTTTATTCGTCCAACTTGGACTGTGATCTCAACAGATGCGAGTCTTTCAGGTTGGGGAGCTGTATGGGGATCTCTGACAGCGCAGGGGGTTTGGGAATCTCAGGAGGCGAGATTACCAATCAACATTTTGGAACTCCGTGCGAATTTCAGAGCTCTTCAGTTCTGGCCTCTTCTGAAGAGAGAATCGTTTATTTGTTTTCAGACAGACAATGTCACAACTGTGGCGTATGTCAATCATCAAGGTGGGACTCACAGTCCTCAAGCTATGAAAGAAGTATCTCGGATACTTGTATGGGCGGAATCCAGCTCCTGTCTAATTTCTGCAGTTCACATCCCAGGTGTAGACAATTGGGAAGCGGATTATCTCAGTCGCCAGACGTTACATCCGGGCGAATGGTCTCTTCGCCCAGAGGTATTTCTTCAGATTGTTCAAATCTGGGGACTTCCAGAAATAGATCTGATGGCCTCTCATCTAAACAAGAAACTTCCCAGGTATCTGTCCAGATCCAGGGATCCTCAGGCGGAAGCAGTGGACGCGTTGTCGCTTCCTTGGAATTATCATCCTGCCTATATCTTTCCGCCTCTAGTTCTTCTTCCAAAAGTGATTTCCAAAATTCTAATGGAACGTTCGTTTGTACTGCTGGTGGCTCCAGCATGGCCTCACAGGTTTTGGTATGTGGATCTCATTCGGATGGCCAGTTGCCAACCTTGGACACTTCCATTAAGACCAGACCTTCTATCTCAAGGCCCATTTTTCCATCAGGATCTCAAATCATTAAATTTGAAGGTGTGAAAATTGAACGCTTGATTCTTAGTCATAGAGGTTTCTCTGACTCAGTAATTAATACTATGTTACAGGCTCGTAAATCTGTGTCTAGGAAGATTTATTATTGAGTCTGGAAGACTTACATTTCTTGGTGTTCTTCTCATAAATTCTCCTGGCATTCTTTTAGAATTCCTAGAATTTTACAGTTTCTGCAGGATGGTTTAGATAAAGGTTTGTCTGCAAGTTCCTTGAAAGGACAAATCTCTGCTCTTTCTATTCTTTTTCACAGTAAGATTGCTAATCTTCCTGATATTCATTGTTTTGTACAGGCTTTGGTTCGTATCAAACCTGTCATTAAGTCAATCTCTCCTCCTTGGAGTCTTAATTTGGTTCTGAGGGCTTTATAGGCTCCTCCGTTTGAACCTATGCATTCTTTCGATATTAAATTACTTTCTTGGAAAGTTTTGTTCCTTTTGGCCATCTCTTCTGCTAGAAGAGTTTCTGAGTTATCTGCTCTTTCTTGTGAATCTCCTTTTCTGATTTTTCATCAGGATAAGGCGGTGTTGCGGACTTCATTTCAATTTTTACCTAAGGTTGTGAATTCTAACAACATTAGTAGAGAAATTGTTGTCCCTTCATTGTGTCCTAATCCTAAGAATTCTCTGGAGAGATCTTTACATTCTTTGGATGTAGTAAGAGCTTTGAAATATTATGTTGATGCTACTAAAGATTTTAGAAAGACTTCTAGTCTATTTGTTATCTTTTCTGGTTCCAGGAAAGGTCAGAAAGCTTCTGCCATTTCTTTGGCGTCTTGGTTAAAGTCTTTGATTCATCATGCTTATGTGGAGTCGGGTAAGTCCCCGCCTCAAAGGATTACGGCTCATTCTACTAGGTCAGTTTCTACTTCCTGGACTTTTAGGAATGAAGCTTCTGTTGATCAGATTTGCAAAGCAGCAACTTGGTCTTCTTTGCATACTTTTACTAAATTCTACCATTTTGATGTTTTCTCTTCTTCTGAAGCAGTTTTTGGTAGAAAAGTACTTCAGGCAGCTGTTTCAGTTTGATTCTTCTGCTTATAAGTTCAGTTTTTTTTCATTATTAAGATTAAATAGATTTTTTTTGATTTGGGTTGTGGATTATTTTTTCAGCGGAATTGGTTGTCTTTATTTTATCCCTCCCTCTCTAGTGACTCTTGCGTGGAAGTTCCACATCTTGGGTATCTGCTATCCCATACGTCACTAGCTCATGGACTCTTGCTAATTACATGAAAGAAAACATAATTTATGTAAGAACTTACCTGATAAATTCATTTCTTTCATATTAGCAAGAGTCCATGAGACCCACCCTTTTTGTGGTGGTTATGATTTTTTTGTATAAAGCACAATTATTCCAATTCCTTATTTTTTATGCTTTCGCTCCCTTCTTATCACCTCACTTCTTGGCTATTTGTTAAACTGAATTGTGGGTGTGGTGAGGGGTGTATTTATAGGCATTTTGAGGTTTGGGAAACTTTGCCCCTCCTGGTAGGAATGTATATCCCATACGTCAGGTAAGTTCTTACATAAATTATGTTTTCCATCAGTTACTCTGTGCATGGAGTTGGTGGATCTTATGGTATCTGCTTCAGATGCAGTTACTTTTGCTCAACTTTCACTTGAAACCCTTTTAATTGTCTGTTACCTCGGTGGCCAAATCGAAAGATTGCATTTGGATTTCTCAGTTAGACAATGTTTTTCTTTGGGACACAGTCTTTCTTTGACCCTTGGAGCATCCTTCCTTAGTTCGTCTTGGTCTATTGTGCTGACGAACGGTTGTCTCTCAGGCTGGAGGGCGGTCTGGATTTCTCAAAGCGCACAAGGAGTTTGGTCTCCTCTAAAGGCAAGGCTACCAATCAACATTATGGAACGTTGAGCAATTTTTTTAGGCTTTTCAGCCCTGGCCCCTATTGAAGGAGGAAAAGTTTGTTTCCGGTCACACAATATCATGGCGGTGGCCTACATAAATTATCAAAGGGGGGTGTTCCCGCAGTCCACTGGCCATAGAAGGAGTGTTTCAGACTCTTAGGTGGAGAGGAATCATTGCTTCCTATTGGCAATTTACATACTAGGTGTGAACAACTGGAAGGTGGATTATCTCAGTGAATCGGTCCATTCAAGAGAGTGGTCTCTCCATTAGGACATTTTCGATCCAAAGGCTCATATAATAGACACCTTGGTATGTCCATGGGAGTTTCATCTAGCATACCTTTTTCCTTCATTTGTTGCTCTTCCAAGAAAGTTCTTTTTCATAGGAAGTTGGCTTTACTTCCTAAGGTTGACTTTTGTCCAGACGTTGGTTAGAATTAGGCCAGTTGTGAAACCTTTTTCTCCACCCTGAAATTTGAATCTAGTTCTCTCTGTATTACAAGGTCCTCTTTTTGAACCATTGCATTCCATTGATATCTACTGTTATCTTGGGAAAGTACTTTTTTTTCCTTTTAGCAATCTCTTCAGCAAGAAGATTTCCTAGTTGTCAACCTTGTCTTGTTATTCTCCATTTAACTTATTCAGAATGATAAGGCTGTACTTAATACTAAATATGATTTTCTTCCTAAGGTAGTTTCTATGGAAACTATCAATCAAGAAATTGTTCATTATTTTCAGATGCTGCTAACTCTAAGAAGAGACTATTTACATAATATTGATGTAGTAAATGCTTTGGCATTCTATCTTCAAGCTACTAAAGATTTCAGACAAACTTCTAGTTTGTTGTTCATTACTCTGGGACTCGTGATGGGCATAAAGCTTCTAAGGTAGTGTTGGCTTCTTGGCTCAAACAATTTATTCACAAGGCTTATTTGGTTCGTGGGAAAGTCGCCTCTTAAGCGTATTACATCTCTTTCTACAAGAGCAGTTGCAATATGGTCTTTTCTTTTTTTTACCAAATTGTATCGCTTTGATGTTTTTGCTTCTTCGCAAGCAGCTTTTGGCAGTAAAATCCTTCAGGCCGCAGTGTCGGCTAAATAGAAACTTCCCAATGTTTCCATAACGTAGAACATCTGCTTGGGTATTAATCCCATATGTTATGGAGGGCTGTGTACCATCATCATTTTACGAAAGAAAACAATATTTATGCTTACCTGATAAATTATTTTCTTTTGGAATGATGATGGTCAACAGGCTCAGCCTGTTTCAATTTTTGGGCGACAGTTCTAATGACACCTCTACAGACCCTGCTTTGTCTTTCCTACCTATATGTTTCCTATTCTCTTCCAGGCTATACATTAAACTAAGATAGAAATGTGAGGAATTTTAAGCCATGAAATGGGTTCTTTACCTTCTAGTGGTGGAAAATATATCCCTTATGTTATGGAGGATTGTGGACCATCATTCTGAAAGAAAATAATTTATCAGATAAGCATGAATTTTGTTTAGTCAATTGGAGGTTTCCAAGTTTGTGGCAACAGTTTGGGGAAGGTTCTTTCCTGTTTCAGCATAACTGTGCACAAGGTAAGGACCGCTAAGACATGGTTTGAGGAATTTGTTGTAGAGGAACTTGAGTGGCCTGCACAGAGCACTGACCTCAATCCTATTGCACACCATTGGAATGCCAATTGCAATATAGATCTTCTTATCCAACATCAGTGCCTGACATCAGCAATGCTCTGAATGGACAGAAATTTCCACAAGCACACTCATACAAATTATATGAAAGCCCATGGATCCTGTAAGTAAGCAGGCTGGGGATAAGCTGTTCCCTTAGTAATGTTTCGTTGTTTGAATGAAGATGTCCTAATATATATATGTATTATATATAAAAGGCACAATACAATGTAAAAACATGCTCCAATTTTTATTTCTCCCCTTAGCTAGCTATGTAAAGTCATTTTTGGGAGACACAAGCTTTGTAGCTCCTAGCAGCAGAACATGGTCTGTGATTGGCCTGTCATGTGGCTGCTATTCTTGCTTGGCTTATTGTTTGTTCCCTGCTCAGGGGCTGCCATTGTTGTGTCCCATGAGCAGAACTTCATCTATGTCTGTAACCCCTTTGTGGGGTTTAAATATACGTTTATCTAGGAGTCAGTAAAACACAAATTTAAATGTTCTTAACAAATAGTAAATCAGTTTTTTTGCATAAGAATGTTCCTTTAAATACTAAAATACCTGTTTGTGAAATAAGATCTAAAGTTATAAAGTCTTGCATAAAGTGTAACTTCTATAAGTCTTTCTTTCATGGCTACTTAATTGAACCATTTTGGCTTAAAACTAAATCTTACAATAAGATGGTGTCCATTTATACCAACAGGAAAATATAGGGTGAACACAACATCCAAAACATAGAGTCTGATGCATTTTTTTATTATTATTTTTTTAAGCAATGACAGGAGAAAGAGAAATAATTTCTTTCATGTAGGTAGCCACGAGCTGTTTCGTATGGGATATACATTCCTACCAGTAGGAGGTAAAGTTTCCCAACCCTCAAAAGCCTATGAATACCCCACACACCTCACACATACCTCCGTTTAAAACGTTGCCTCCTTAGGAGGTGGTAAGCATTATGATGTGCATTTTAGAGCATATATTGAAGCCCGGTTCCCCTCAGAGTACAGTGCTTGTCAGAGGGAAGTGAAGGGAGTACTGCCTTATGATGTCATGTTTTTGCCTCGCAGGAAATCTTTTCATAGGGTCTCTGTAAATCTTTAGTCTTATCTAAGACGGTTTTCCACTGGACATGAATATTCAAGTCTATTGAATTTACTTTGAGATGCAAATAATTTTATTTGCAATGCAGTATTTGATATTTTGAATTCTTACCAGAAAAGTCTTATGACTTAAAGGGACTGTCAACATGAGAATTTTAGTTGTTTTAAAAGATAGATAATCCCTTAATTACCCATTGCTCAGTTTTGCATAACCAACACAGTTATAATAATACACGTTTTACCTCTGTAATTACCTTGTATCTAAGCCTCTGCAAACTGCCCCCATATTTCAGTTCTTTTGACAGATTTGCATTTTAAACAATCCATGCTCACTCCTCTGTAAATTCACGTGCATGAGCTCAATGTTATCTATATGAAACACATGAACTAACGCCCTTTAATGGTGAAAAACTCAAAAGGCATTTAGATTGGAGGCGGCCTTCAAGGTCTAAGAAATTAGCATATGAACCTCCTAGGTTTAGCTTTCAACTAAGAATTCCAAGAGAACAAAGCAAAATTGGAGCAAAATTGAATGTTGTTTAAAATTACATGCCCTATTTGAATCATTAAAGGTTTTTTTGGACTTGACTGTCCCTTTAAGTCCTGGAATACTGACATGGTGTCTAAATTAGATTACTTTTGCAAGGAAAGACATTTTGGGGTCTCAACTTGATTCTTTTATTTTTAAACACTCTTGTTCAGTCTGGATACCATTTTCAAATTGGGATAAAACCTAGCAGAATAAGAAATATAATTCAGCCTTTAGGACCGCATGAAGATACGACCCCCAACCCAGTACTACTGGTAGCAGGCAGATTTAAATCAAATTTGATTCAGAATACGACCTCCTATCCATTTTAAACAATCCATGCTCACTCCTCTGTAAATTCACGTGCATGAGCTCAATGTTATCTATATGAAACACATGAACTAACGCCCTTTAATGGTGAAAAACTCAAAAGGCATTTAGATTGGAGGCGGCCTTCAAGGTCTAAGAAATTAGCATATGAACCTCCTAGGTTTAGCTTTCAACTAAGAATTCCAAGAGAACAAAGCAAAATTGGAGCAAAATTGAATGTTGTTTAAAATTACATGCCCTATTTGAATCATTAAAGGTTTTTTTGGACTTGACTGTCCCTTTAAGTCCTGGAATACTGACATGGTGTCTAAATTAGATTACTGTTGCAAGGAAAGACATTTTGGGGTCTCAACTTGATTCTTTTATTTTTAAACACTCTTGTTCAGTCTGGATACCATTTTCAAATTGGGATAAAACCTAGCAGAATAAGAAATATAATTCAGCCTTTAGGACCGCATGAAGATACGACCCCCAACCCAGTACTACTGGTAGCAGGCAGATTTAAATCAAATTTGATTCAGAATACGACCTCCTATGGGGAGGTTTTTTTCTCACCCATATTCCAGAAACATCCTTTAAAAGCTCAGGCTTTCCTAAAATCTGTCTCCGATCTGGAATACTTTGTGAATTACAAGTCTGATATACAGCACTTTTATCAGTATAATGTAGAAAGTATTAGGGCTGATGTGGTATATCATGCAGTATTTAGAATAAGAGATTTTGTTTGCTTAGAATGCTATTAAATTAAATCGTATAATATGTGTTGGAGTAAATATCAAAGCATTCTACTTTATCAACATCTCATATAAGGTTTTATTGATGACCTTTTATCTTTGCTGAAATTGCATTAAGGCATTAGCCATTACTGTGTGCAGCACAATATACTTAAAGTAAAAGAAACACTCAGTATGTAGTATGTTTGTCCATATGGAGTTTCAATTCCAGTTCCAATCCTTCACAGCTATGTCTAAGCTGGGCACTTTGTGTCAAATGTATACACGCCTCTGAAAGCAGTCCTGCTGTTGCAGGGGGATAACTGTTGCTCCACTCGATGTATATCAAACTGAGATGGTGAGTGGGTAAAAAGCTGGCTGTAGCGGATACGCCCAATCCGCTTGAAATTAGAATAGAGGATATAAATTCTCACCGCTATGGTGAAAATAACCAGCAGTCCAATGTGCCAAGAATAAACCTGTAAAATATAACTTATTAATAAATGCAAGTAAAAGTTCTCTTTGAGAAAACAAGCATAGAGCAATATCACAGCCAGTGAAGCAGCATGCAACTGTTCACCTACTCCAACATGTTTCGTGCCGTTACGGCACTTCGTCAGGGATAGGATTCAATCTTACCTGCTTTTACTTCAGGATTAAGTTGTTTTTACTAACTATTTTTAATTTTTTTTATCTAAAATTGTTAAACTCAACATTGATAGAGAAATTATCGTTCCCTCCTCGTGTACTAACCCTATTATTATTATACTTTATTTATGAAGCGCCAACATATTCCGCAGCGCTGTCCATAGATATAATTCATTTAAATAAAACAATACAAGACTTGTAAGAGACAGGACAAAATTTACAAACACATACAGGAGGGATTGAGGGCCCTATTCCCGTGGGAACTTACAATCTAGAAGGGTAGGAGGTTGAGAAATAGGAGGTGAGGACTGCAAGATTGGGAAAGATGTTAATACAGAGTTAGATGAGGGAAATGTTAGGTAAGTGAAATTCATTTATTATTGAGTTGGATGGTAGGCTTCCCTGAACAGAAAAGGCTTCAGGGAACATTTAAAGGAAGACCGATTAGGGCAAAGCCTGACAGCACGAGGGAGAGTGTTCCAGAGGGTAGGTGCTGCATGATAGAAGTCCTGCAGTCTAGCATGAGAGGAGGTGATAGTTGCGGATGCAAGGAGCAGGTCATTGTTGGATCTTAGTGGACGGGTTGGAGTATACTTGTGTATTAGAGAGGATAGGTAGAGGGGAGTGGCGTTGGTGAGAGCTTTGTATGTAAGGGTGAGAATTTTGAATTTTATTCTGCTGTGAATGGGGAGCCAATGAAGGGACTCGCAGAGAGGTGCAGCAGATACAGATCAACGGGAAAGATGGATCAGCCTGGCAGAGGCATTTAGGATGGGTTGAAGGGGGGAGAGGCGGGAAAGAGGAAGGCTAGCGAGTGGGTTATTGCAGTAGTCAAGTCGGGAGATAACAAGGGAGTGGATTATTTGCTTTGTGGTGTCAGCGCTCAGAAAAGGGTGAATTTTGAAAATATTGCGTAGATGGTTGTGGCAGGATGTAGAAAGCGATTGGATATGGGGGACAAAGGATATATTTGAGTCAAGTGTGACTCCGAGGCAGCGGACTTGGGGCGATGGGGAAATGGTGATGCCGTCAACAGGGATAGAGAAGTCAGAAGTCGGTGTAGAGTTTGAGGGGGGGGATAAGAAGGAGCTCAGACTTGGACATGTTAATCTTTAGGTGGTGAGAGGCCATCCAGGAAGAAATACCAGATAAGCAGTCGCTGACATGAGAAAGGACAGAGGGAGAGAGAGAGCAGGGGTGGAGAGGTAGATCTGAGTGTCATCAGCATAGAGGTGATATTTGAAGCCATAACTGTTGATAAGTTTACCCAGCAAAGAAGTATAGATGGAGAAGAGTAGAGGACCCAGAACAGATCCTTGAGGTACTCCAACAGACAGAGGCATAGGAGAGGAGGAGTCGCCGGCAAATGACACAGAAAAAGACCTGTGGGAAAGATAGGAGTGAATCCAGGAAAGAGTAGTGTCTCAGAGGGCAAAAGAGCTAAGTGTCTGTAGGAGGAGGGTGTGGTCAACTGTGTCGAAGGCAGGTGAGAGGTCGAGTAAGATGAGTATAGAGTAGTGGCCAATATTTTTGCAGAGAGAAGATCGTTTGTAACCTTGGTAAGGGCAGTCTCAGTTGAGTGTTTTGGGCGGAATCCGGATTTCAGTGGGTCAAGCAAGGAGTTGGTGGACAGGAAGTAGGTTAGGCGATTGTAAACTAGTTTTTCAAGGAGTTTTGATGTTAGTGGAAGCAGTGATATGGGGCGGTAGCTTTCAGGAGAATTAGAGTCAAGGGAGGGTTTTTTTGAGTATGGGAGTGACTTTTGCGTGTTTGAAAGAAGATGGGAATGAGCCGGTAGAGAGAGATAGTTTGAAGATGTGGGTAAGAGCAGGAGTGACGGGTGTTAGATGGGAAGAGATAGGGTCGAGTGGGCAGGTAGTGAGGCATGAGGAAGATAGTAAGGAAGAAACTTCATTCTCAGTGGCTGGATGGAAGATAGAGAGGGTGGCAGAGGGAGTAATTGGGCCTTTTGCAATATTGCAGTTTGGTGTTGGGATGTTGCTTCGGATAGTATGTGTTTTGTTTAAAAAGTAGTCTGCCAGGGCTTGAGCACTAAAGACAGATGGGGTGGTGGAGCAGGTGGGTAGAGGATAGAGTTAAAGGTGGAAAAGAGTCGTTTAGGGTTTGAGGAAAGAGTAGATATGAGAGAAGAGAAGTAGGTTTGCTTGGCTAAGTGAAGGGCAGAAGTGTATGAATGAAGAATAAACTTATAGTGTATGAAATCAGGTTCAGAGTGAGTTTTCCTCCAGACACGCTCAGCAGTACGAGAGCATTTTTGCAAATAGCGTGTTTGCTGAGCATGCCAGGGGTGTAACTGACTGCGTGGTGTTTTGCACAGCTGGGGAGGGGCGCGTGTGTCTAGTGCAGAGGAGAGAGTTTTGTTATAGTGGGCTTTAGCTAGATCAGGGCAGGTTATAGTGGAAGCGTAAGGGAGGAGATTTTGAATGATTTTTGAAAATTGGAGCGAGTTCACAGCATGTGTATTTCTGCAGGTGCAGGGGCAGGATGGAGAAGTGGGTTTAGCTTTTGCATTAATATTATAGGTGACCAGGTGATGGTCTGAAATGGGAAAAGGGCGACAGTTGGTGTCAGATAAAGAGCAGAGGTAGGAAAATACCAGGTCGATGGAGTGTCCATCATGGTGAGTCGGGAGTAGGGTGGATTGTGATAGACCGAAGGAGGATGTTAGTGAAAGAAGTTTATAGGCAACAGGGGCAGATGGGTTGTCAATGGGAATGTTGAAGTCCCCAAGAATTAGGGTTGGTATATTTGAAGAGAGAAAGTGAGGAAGCCAGGCGGCAAAGCTGTCAAAGAATTGGGAGGTTGGTCCAGGAGGGCGATAAATGACTGCCACTTTGAGGGAGAGAGGGGAGAACAGGCGAATACAGTGGACTTCAAAGGAGGAGAAGGAGAGCGATGGGATTGGAGGTAGGTATTGATAAGTGCAGGAGGGGGAGAGCAGGATGCCAACACCGCCACTAGGTTTCTCACCTGGCCTAGGGGTATGGCTAAAGTGAAGGCCACCATGTGTGAGAGCAGCAATGGAAACAGTGTCAGAAGGAGATAACAAGGTTTCTGTAATTGCTAAAAGGGTGAAAGCATTTGATATAAACAGGTCATGAATGGCTGTAAGTTTGTTGCAGATAGAGCAAGAGTTCCATAGTGTGCAGGTTAAAGGAGTGTGTGTGTGGGATGCATTGGATGGAAATTAGGCTATGTGTGTTGCTTTTATTAAAGTTTCTATAAGGAGTGCATGATTAGGTAATGGTGGGAATGAGGGTGGGCCCAGGATTTGGAGAGATGTTGCCTGATGCTAATAGCATCAGGATGGAAAGTAGGAGTAGGTGAGAATGAGATTTATAGCAGTGGGGGTATTTCTGGGAGGTGGTGCAGTTTGTTGATATAGATTTTAAAATAGAAAGTAGTTCATGAGAGCTAAGGTATGGAGTAGAAAGGAGAGAGGGGCCTATATAAACTGCGTGTGGAAAAGTGTAAGGTATGAGCATGTGAGCCTACTTGTGGAATAGACATGAGACTGTTAAATGGAAAAGCAGTCCTGAAAACATAGCAGAATGTTAAGTGCAAAAGATTTTTTGAATGAAAATATTTAGCTTGCCTCAAATCTTCCTCAAATCTAAAAATGCTACTGTAAAAACTTTGCATTCTTTAGTTGCTGTTAGATCATTGAAATATTATGTTGATGCTACTAAGGTTTTCAGACAGACTTCTAGTTTGTCTGTTTTTCTTTCTGGTCCCAAGAAAGGCTAGAAGGCCTCGGCTATTTCTTTACCCACTCAATTGTAATTTTTTTGATTCACAAAGCTTTTTTGGAGGTGGGTCAGCCTCCACCTTAGGATATTACGGCACACTTTACTAGATCGGTTGACTCATCTTGGGTTTTCAAGAATCTGCAAAGCGGCCCCTTGGTCTTCTCTGCAAAGAATTTCTAAATTTTTGCCATTGTGATGTTTTTGCCTCGTCAGAAGCAGTTTTTTTGTTTAAAGGTCCTTCAGGCAGTCGTCTGAGTGTGATAATTGTGCCTATATTTCTTCTATAAGGTACGCCGAGTCCACAGATTCATCCTTTACTTGTGGGATATTATCCTCCTGCTAACAGGAAGTGGTAAAGAGCACCACAGCAGAGCTGTCTATATAGCTCCTCCCTTAGCTCCACCCCCCAGTCATTCTCGTTGCCTACTCTAAGTACTAGGAAGGGTAAAGTGAAAGAGGTGATAAATATTAGTTTTTAATTTCTTCAAGCAAAAGTTTTTTGTTTTAAATGGTACAGGTGTGTACTATTTACTCTCAGGCAGCAGATGGATGAAGACTTCTGCCTGGAGGATGATGATCTTAGCATTTGTCACTAAGATCCAGTGCAGTTCCCACAGAGGCTGAGGAGTACAGGAAACTTCTTTGTGAGGAACGTTTTCATGCTATATAGCAGTGAGGTATGTTCAGTCATTTTTTCTGGAGAGACTGTGTATTTCAGAAAGGCTGACAGTATCCCCATGAGGGTAAGGGTAAGCAGTAATCCTAAGAGCTATAGAAGGGCATTACTAAGCTTGCATAAGCGGCTAATTAAAAAATGGTTGACACTGAGTTTTTGAATGTTTGTGGGCAAATGTTTTGTGAACTGGGAGTGCTGTTAACGTTTTTTTGGGCAATAACGTTTTTTGGCAACTTTATTGAGGGTACACTTGGCTTATTTTCTGGGTCTCAGAACCCACATGGCTAGTTTTAAAACCGCTCTGGTGCGGTTCTTTGAGGCTGTATAGACATCGAGTGAGATGGGTGGTGCCTATTTTCTCGCCTCAGATGCGCAGTTGTTTTCACTCAGCAAGCAGCAAGCTCCAACTCCTGAGGGCCCTTGTGGATGTTTTGGGCCAAATCGAAGCTTTAACCCCATCTTTACAATCCCTGAGGGCAGGTAGGCGCCACAGCAGGGCTGTGGCAAGGTGCTGGGGGTGTTTTTTCCGGATTTAGGCCTTATTTCAATCCGGTTTGCACAATAAAGGATTAAATGTTAAATTTTCTGGTGGGGCAAACTTAACTACACATATTAAGTCTGCTATCAAAAATTTAAAAAATTTGGTGCATTTTAAAGCAGTTTTGCAGAACGTGTATGCTTTTTTTTCTCTTAAAGGCGCAGTACCGTTTTTTAAGATTGTTATTTTTTTCACTAAAGTGTTTTCATGCTTGTTTGTAGTCATTACTAGCCTGTTCAACATGTCTGACATTGAGGAAAGTCATTGTTCAATATGTTTCGAAGCCATTGTGGAACCCCCACTTAGAATGTGTCCCTCATGCACTGAAAGGTCAATAAATTGCAAAGAACATATTTTAGCTACTAAAAGTATGTCGCAGGATGATTCTCAGAAGGGAATCAGGTTATGCCATCTAATTCTCCCCAAGTGTCACAACCATTAACGCCCACACGAGCGACGCCAAGTACTAATTCTTTCACCCTGCAAGATATGGCCGCAGTTATGAATACTACCCTCACAGAGGTTTTATCTAAGCTGCCTGGGTTGCAGGGGAAGTGCCGTAGGTCTGGTGTGAGAACAAATGCTGAGCCCTCTGATGCTTTATTAGCCATATCCGATGTACCCTCACAATGTTCTGAGTTGGGGGTGAGGGATTTGCTGTCTGAGGGAGAGATTTCTGATTCAGGAAAGATGTTCCCTCAGACAGACTCAGATATGACGGCTTTTAAATTTAAGCTAGAACACCTCCGCTTATTGCTCAGGGAGGTTTTAGCGACTCTGGATGATTGTGACCCTATTGTAGTTCCAGAGAAATTGTGTAAAATGGACAGATTTCTAGAGGTTCCTGCTACACTGATGTGTTTCCGGTCCCTAAGAGGATTTCGGACATTGTTACTAAGGAGTGGGATAGACCAGGTATTCCGTTCACTCCCCCTCCTACTTTTAAGAAAATGTTTCCCATATCAGACACCATGCGGGACTCGTGGCAGATGGTCCCTAAGGTGGAGGGAGCTATTTCTACCCTGGCTAAGCGCACAACTATCCCTATTGAGGACAGTTGTGCTTTCAAAGATCCTATGGATAAAAAATTAGAGGGTCTCCTAAAGAAAATATTTGTTCATCAGGGTTTTCTTCTCCAACCTATAGTGTGCATTGTTCCTGTAACTACTGCAGCTGCTTTTTGGTTCGAGGCTCTGGAGGAGGCTCTTCAGGTTGAGACCCCATTAGATGATATTCTAGATAGAATTAGGGCTCTCAAGCTAGCTAATTCTTTCATTACAGATGCCGCTTTTCAACTGGCTAAATTAGCGGCAAAGAATTCAGGTTTTGCCATTTTAGCGCGAAGAGCATTATGGCTTAAGTCCTGGTCTGCTGACGTGTCATCAAAATATAAGCTTTTAAGCCATCCCTTTCAAAGGTAAGACCCTATTCGGGCCTGAAAAGAAAGAGATCATTTCAGACATCACTGGAGGGAAAGGCCATGCCCTTCCTCAGGATAAGACAACTAAGATGAGGACCAAACAAAATAATTTTCGTTCCTTTCGAAACTTCATAGGTGGTCCCTCTACCTCTTCCCCTGCTGCAAAACCAGAGGGGAATTTTGCTCAATCCAAGTCAGTCTGGAGACCTAACCAGACTTGGAACAAAGGTAAACAGGCCAAGAAGCCCGCTGCTGCCACCAAGACAGCATGAAGGGGTAGCGCCCAATCCGGGACTGGATTTAGTAGGGGGCAGACTTTCTCTCTTTGCTCAGGCTTGGGCAAGAGACGTTCAGGACTCCTGGGCTTTAGAAATCGTAACCCAGGGGTATCTTCTAGATTTCGAAGATTCTACTCCAAGGGGGAGATTCCATCTTTCTCAATTGTCTGCAAACCAGACAAA
Organism: Bombina bombina; assembly: GCF_027579735.1. NCBI lineage: Eukaryota > Metazoa > Chordata > Amphibia > Anura > Bombinatoridae > Bombina > Bombina bombina. The sequence continues at coordinate 987,855,486 of NC_069499.1, read as the reverse complement.
AAGAGAGGCGTTCTTACGCTGTGTAGAAGATACCAGGGGAGTGATCCTCCCAGTTCCGAAAGCAGAACAGGGGCAGGGGTTTTACTCCAATCTGTTTGTGGTTCCCAAAAAAGAGGGAACTTTCAGACCAATTTTAGATCTCAAGATCCTAAACAAATTCCTCAGAGTCCCATCTTTCAAGATGGAGACCATTCAGACTATTTTACCAATGATCCAGAAGGGTCAATATATGAACACCGTGGACTTAAAGGGTGCGTATCTACACATCCCTATCCACAAAGATCATCACAAGTTCCTCTGGTTCTGTTTTTAGTTGCTATCTCTTCGGGTCAAAGAGTTTCTGAACTATCTGCATTGCAATGCGACTTGCCTTATCTTGTTTTCCATGCTGATAAGGTGGTTTTGCGTACCAAACCTGGATTCCTTCCTAAGGTTGTTACTAATAGGAATATCAATCAGGAAATGTGTCCTAATCCTTCCTCTAAGAAGGAGCGTCTGTTGCACAACTTGGACGTGGTTCGTGCTTTGAAGTTTTTTTTTTTATAACTTTATTTATAGATAGCGAGGACAAAATATTCCATTACATACCTGGCAAATTAACAGTAGGAAATGTCAAAACACATATAAGATTCGCCAAGTGCATCATAGTAATGGATGAGATTGGAAGAAGATTGCTCCCTGCATAGGCAGGGAACCAAATTGTCCACACATTTTTTGTTTTTCCATATAAACAATCAAAAAAACAAATCAGAAACAAAACAATAACAGTCAATTCACAAATAATAACATTAACACTTACCCGGGCCCACCGATTCGCCCCCCACAGACCTAGCAGCAGGATCCAGAAACTGTACAAATGTCTGGGCTTCCGAAAAAAAAGGAATCAGTCAGTCTGTGGACACCATTTACCCCTGAGGTTCTCACTTAGGATATATAGGCTATTTCTGAATAGGTGTATAACACTGTCTCTCACTCTAGGTGAAAGGAATAAGATATAAGCCTCCCATTTATGGATACATTTCCCGACTCTTTTCTCTGGGTCCCCCTTTGTATCCGCCTGCTCAGCCAACATTTGGGTGTGTATCCTGCCAAGCAGTTGCCTGAATGGAGGTGTTCTATCGCTGGCACACCCCGTTAAAATGATTATCCTCGCAAGCATTAGGACAGTGGTGATGAAAATGTCAAACTTATAAATTCTGTCCTTGGGTATCAAAAATATTACATGTTGTGCTGTCAATGTCACCTGTTGATTTGTTACCCTTGCCAACCAATAAGAGACTCTAAACCAGAATCCTTTCAACTTGGGACAGTCCCATAGCAAGTGAATCCAGTCTGGGGATGGGTACCTACACTTATTACAAATATTTTCCGCCCCCGGAACCCACCTAGTTCGGATGCCAGGTGTAATGTAAGACTGATGAATAAATTTCATATGTGTCTCCCTTAGATTGGCTGAAATTGTACTAGCATGTACCTTCCCAAGACTCCTAGTAATGAGGTCGGAGTCCACCGACAGTTCTCTGCATAGCTGGGCCCTCACAATGTTTGAGTAGTAGATCGTAGGTATGCGATATCTTATAAGAGCCCTGTTTAGCCAGAGCACACACTTTATCTATATTAGAGGGTTCAGTAGTCAACTGCTTGTCTTAGATCAGTTTATAGAGATAATGCCTGCATTGAAAGTATGCAAACCTATGTGTCCCAGGGAGATCGTGCAAACTCTGTAACTCAGAAAAGGGTGTGATATCTAAAGTGAGCGGGTTAAAAGTTGGTGGAGCCTTGTGAGGTGTTGATGGTGCCATGTGACAAACACTTCAGTCGTGTAACCTGGGAGGAACTGCAGGTTTCCCTGAATCGGCAAATACTTAGTCACTAAATGTTGTGTCCCCCACAGCTTGCAAATCCCGGACCATGCCCTCAAAGGATCCCTAAATAGTATATGGGACTGTATGGAGGTGGGAAGTGATTTGCGTGCTTTGAAGTTTTACTTGCAAGCAACCAAAGATTTCCGTCAAACATTTTCTTTGTTTGTTGTCTATTCTGTAAAACGTAGAGGTCAAAAAGCTACGGCTACCTCTCTTTCCTTTTGCCTGAAAAGCATAATCCGTTTGGCATACGAGACTGCTGGACAGCAACCTCCTGAAAGGATTACAGCTCACTCTACTATAGCGGTGGCTTCCACACAGGCTTTTAAAAATGATGCTTCTGTTGAACAGATTTGTAAGGCTGCGACTTGGTCTTCGCTTCATACCTTTTCCAAATTTTCCAAAATTTTATACTTTTGCTTCTTCGGAGGCTATTTTTGGGAGAAAGGTTCTTCAAGCAGTGGTGCCTTCTGTTTAACCATCTGTCTTGTCCCTCCCATTAATCCGTGTCCTGTAACTTTGGTATTGTATCCCACAAGTAAAGGATGAATCCGTGAACTCGTCATACCTTATAGAAGAAAAGTAAATTTATGCTTACCTGATAAATTAATTTCTTCTATGGTAAGACGAGTCCACGGCCCGCCCTGTCATTTTAAGACAGATTATATTTTTTGATTTTAAACTTCAGTCACCTCTGCACCTTTTAGTTTCTCCTTTTTCTTCCTGTACCTTCGGTCGAATGACTGGGGGGGTGGAGCTAAGGGAGGAGCTATATAGACAGCTCTGCTGTGGTGCTCTTTGCCAGTTCCTGTTAGCAGGAGGATAATATCCCACAAGTAAAGGATGAATCCGTGGACTCTTCGTACCATAGAAGAAATGAATTTATCAGGTAAGCATAAATTTACTTTTTGAGTTTTGTCATTAATTTAGGTTTTGGATTTTTTTTTCTCAGCCAAAAAAGCTGTTTTTATTTTATTCCTCCCTTTTTTGTTACTCGTGGACTTTCACATCTTTGGTATTATATCCCATAGGTAACAGTTTGTGGACTCTTGCCACCTATATGAAAGAAAACAAAATGTATGTAAGAACTTACCTGATAAATTAATTTCTTTCATGGTGGTGAGAGTCCACAAAGCCCCAACTTATTTGGGGTTATTTTTTTTTTCTAAAGCAAATCTTTTTTCCTGCTCCTCTTTTTTTTGGTTTTTACTCCTTAAACAACTCACCTCTTGGCTATATGTTAAACTGAGGTATGTGTGAGGTGGGCAGGGTATTTATAGGCTTTTGATGTTTTAGAAACTTTGCCTCCTCCTGGTCAGAATGTATATCACATACATAACAGCTCATGGACTCTCGCCACCATTAAATAAATGAATTTATCAGGTAAGTTCTTACATAAATTATGTTTTGTTTTTTGTTTGTTTTTTTATTTATTGTTTATCAAGGTTTCAGAAAAAAAATAATTATTACAGACAATTGTAGGTAAGACATGCAGGAAGATAATACTTAATACAAAGCAGTATTCCCTATTCTCGAACACAAGATAGTCTGCAAAGTACATGAACCAACATCAAATAAAGTAAACCTCAGTTTTCCGTTTTAGGATTCTCCTATTGAACAGAAAGGCTACTCTTGGACTTATGTATACTTTTGTAACTTGGTGAAGGGAGACTAATGAATATTAAAGGTCACTATTGGGCCATGATGCAATGTAACAAGCTTAATAAGGCCACTTTTGGACCCTGGGATATAGACAATGTTTAAAATTAGGCATATCTAAAATACATCAATAGTTCTGAGAAACTTTTATGTAATATAGATTACTCCTGCTTGTAAAAGGATCACTCTTATATCCAGGTTTACTAATGTAGTTTACAGAGGGAGAATTAGTGGAGCTTAATGGTTATTCTCATGCCTTACACATTTAAAATAGTTCTCAAACCTCTCTTCTAAATTTAGACTATATCTAGATAGTCACAATTTTCCAACAAACTGATTCCCAATCTGTAGTTCAATCAAATCTATAACAACTTTTATTATCAGTATTTTTGAACAATTTTGCTCTAATAGACCAACTTGTACAGTAAAATTTCTTCAAGCTTTCATAATGCAAATAAATCTAAAATCATATATATTAACTGACTGTCAGCTTTAAAACATCTTAAAAAACGTTTGATAGACACAATATCTCTAAAATTCTTGCTACAGTGACTGCTTCGTTTCTATGCAGTTAGAAAATACAGCTCTAATGCTTCAAATGTAAAACATATTCACAGTGATAAATGACAGCGGTATCTCTTTAAATTTTTTTTTTTTTTTTTTTTGCCTGCAGGCTGTAACGTTTTTTCAGATAGTACAGTCTTTCCTTTGTATGCTGTTTTCACAGACAATTGATGCAGGTGCTTTTAAGTTGCAAATTACAGTCTCTGCTTCTATTAGCAATTGGTGTGGGTGTATTTCTTTAAAAAACTTTGTGCTCTGAGACAAGGTGATTATACGATCTTGAAAAAGCCCTGAGTGAAAGGGTGAAACGCGTAGAAAGGATTGTATGCGAGCTGCTGTGAGAGGTAACAGAAAGACACTTGAAAGGAGAAACTCTGCGTACTTGGTACTTAAGAGCAGAGCAACTTTTGCATCTTCATTCCTTGATGGGAGTCTGATTGTGGTAAGTAAGGCTTGCGCAAGTGAAGAACCACACAAAGTTTTCCAGCAGACTGAGACGCGCAGTGCACAGCGTGTCTCAGCGGGAGAAGACCAGCCGGAAGGAAAAGCCAAAAGCAGATGAGAGTGTACGTATATACACCTAAAGTTTCCTGTAGACGACAGCCAAAGAGGTGAGAAATCATCTGAACACAAAGAGGCTGAAATAGATTAAGCGTAAGGGAGCTACCTCCCATAAATCACAAGAACCAATATTTTATTATACTCTGAACTGTATAATCACCTTGTCTCAGAGCACAAAGTTTTTTAAAGAAATACACCCACACCAATTGCTAATAGAAGCAGAGACTGTAATTTGCAACTTAAAAGCACCTGCATCAATTGTCTGTGAAAACAGCATACAAAGGAAAGACTGTACTATCTGAAAAAACGTTACAGCCTGCAGGCAAAAAAAAAAAATTTAAAGAGATACCGCTGTCATTTATCACTGTGAATATGTTTTACATTTGAAGCATTAGAGCTGTATTTTCTAACTGCATAGAAACGAAGCAGTCACTGTAGCAAGAATTTTAGAGATATTGTGTCTATCAAACGTTTTTTAAGATGTTTTAAAGCTGACAGTCAGTTAATATATATGATTTTAGATTTATTTGCATTATGAAAGCTTGAAGAAATTTTACTGTACAAGTTGGTCTATTAGAGCAAAATTGTTCAAAAATACTGATAATAAAAGTTGTTATAGATTTGATTGAACTACAGATTGGGAATCAGTTTGTTGGAAAATTGTGACTATCTAGATATAGTCTAAATTTAGAAGAGAGGTTTGAGAATTATCCCTCACTATATACCACTATTTAGTTACCCAATTGCTTTTTAGCGCCATCTACCCTTATTGTTATTTGTATACCATATTTGAACTATCTAGGAAGGAGGTAGTATATTAAGATTGGCTAGTTGGGAGAGCAAAGCGCATCACTTCACACTAAATCTATAAAACATTTAAAATAGTATATTTTACAGGTATCATTAACATATAACATACTACTGAACAGACAAGATGTCGTAGAACAAATATTAGCATTTGGTGAACATGAAATCATATTTGGGATAGCTATAGATTTTAACAATATACTGGCATATTGTATATTTTTGATATAGGTAGAACATAACTCTTGAAGCCATAGTTGATGCTAGACTTAGTTGTGCAATAAGCGTGGCAGCTAAATTAACTAATTTAGTGAAACCTTAGTAGAGTAAACATGGTATAGTATTGTCAGGCATTATATAAATCAGTAAAGTATGTAGCTGCCTCTACAGATGTAAATAAAAGCATACTGCCATCCAGGTCTATGACAGCAATCAGGGCCACCACTAGAAATTTTGGTGCCCATGAATAAGCCATTGATCATGCCCCCCCCCCCCCCTTTGACATGTACAATTTTTGGCTAAGTGACTAAAACATATATTTCTTTCATGTAATTAGCAAGAGTCCATGAGCTAGTGACGTATGGGATATACATTCCTACCAGGAGGGGCAAAGTTTCCCAAACCTCAAAATGCCTATAAATACACCCCTCACCACACCCACAAATCAGTTTTACAAACTTTGCCTCCTATGGAGGTGGTGAAGTAAGTTTGTGCTAGATTCTACGTTGATATGCGCTCCGCAGCAGGTTGGAGCCCGGTTTTCCTCTCAGCGTGCAGTGAATGTCAGAGGGATGTGAGGAGAGTATTGCCTATTTGAATTCAATGATCTCCTTCTACGGGGTCTATTTCATAGGTTCTCTGTTATCGGTCGTAGAGATTCATCTCTTACCTCCCTTTTCAGATCGACGATATACTCTTATATATACCATTACCTCTACTGATTCTCGTTTCAGTACTGGTTTGGCTTTCTACTACATGTAGATGAGTGTCCTGGGGTAAGTAAGTCTTATTTTCTGTGACACTCTAAGCTATGGTTGGGCACTTTTATATAAAGTTCTAAATATATGTATTCAAACATTTATTTGCCTTGACTCAGGACGTTCAAACATTCCTTATTTCAGACAGTCAGTTTCATATTTGGGATAATGCATATGAATAAAAAATTTTCTTACCTTAAAATTTGACTTTTTTCCCTGTGGGCTGTTAGGCTCGCGGGGGCTGAAAATGCTTCATTTTATTGCATCATTCTTGGCGCAGACTTTTTTGGCGCAAAATTTTTTTCTTTTTCCGGCGTCATACGTGTCGCCGGAAGTTGTCATTTTTGACGTTTTTTTGCGCCAAAAGTGTCGGCGTTCCGGATGTGGCGTCATTTTTGGCGCCAAAAGCATTTAGGCGCCAAATAATGTGGGCGTCTTTTTTGGCGCTAAAAAATATGGGCGTCACTATTGTCTCCACATTATTTAAGTCTCATTATTTATTGCTTCTGGTTGCTAGAAGCTTGTTCACTGGCATTTTTTCCCATTCCTGAAACTGTCATTTAAGGAATTTGATCAATTTTGCTTTATATGTTGTTTTTTCTATTACATATTGCAAGATGTCCCAGATTGACACTGAGTCAGAAGATACTTCTGGAAAAACGCTGCCTGGTGCTGGATCGACCAAAGTTAAGTGTATCTGCTGTAAACTTGTGGTATCTGTTCCTCCAGCTGTTGTTTGTAATGAATGTCATGACAAACTTGTTAATGCAGATAATATTTCCTTTAGTAATGTTACATTACCTGTTGCTGTTCCGTCAACATCTAATAATCAGAGTGTTCCTGTTAACATAAGAGATTTTGTTTCTAAATCCATTAAGAAGGCCATGTCTGTTATTCCTCCTTCTAGTAAACATAAAAGGTCTTTTAAAACTTCTCATTTTTCAGTTGAATTTTTAAATGAACATCATCATTCTGATTCTGAGAATGGTTCCTCTGGTTCAGAGGATTCTGTCTCAGAGGTTGATGCTGATAAATCTTCATATTTATTCAAAATGGAATTTATTCGTTCTTTACTTAAAGAAGTCTTAATTGCATTAGAAATAGAGGATTCTGGTCCTCTTGATACTAAATCTAAACGTTTAAATAAGGTTTTTAAATCTCCTGTAGTTATTCCAGAAGTTTTTCCTGTCCCTGATGCTATTTCTGAAGTAATCTCCAGGGAATGGAATAATTTGGGTAATTCATTTACTCCTTCTAAACGTTTTAAGCAATTATATCCTGTGCCATCTGACAGATTAGAGTTTTGGGACAAAATCCCTAAAGTTGATGGGGCTATCTCTACTCTTGCTAAACGTACTACTATTCTTACGGCAGATAGTACTTCCTTTAAGGATCCTTTAGATAGGAAGATTGAATCCTTTCTAAGAAAAGCTTACTTATGTTCAGGTAATCTTAGACCTGCTATATCTTTAGCGGATGTTGCTGCAGCTTCAACTTTTTGGTTAGAAGCTTTAGCGCAACAAGTAACAGATCATAATTCTCATAGCATTGTTAATCTTCTTCAACATGCTAATAACTTTATTTGTGATGCCATCTTTGATATCATTAGAGTTGATGTCAGGTATATGTCTCTAGCTATTTTAGCTAGAAGAGCTTTATGGCTTAAAACTTGGAATACTGATATGTCTTCTAAGTCAACTTTGCTTTCCCTTTCTTTCCAAGGCAATAAATTATTTGGTTCTCAGTTGGATTCTATTATCTCAACTGTTACTGGAGGGAAAGGAACTTTTTTACCACAGGATAAAAAATCTAAAGGTAAATTTAGGTCTAATAATCGTTTTCGTTCCTTTCGTCACAATAAGGAACAAAAGCCTGATCCTTCACCCACAGGAGCGGTATCAGTTTGGAAACCATCTCCAGTCTGGAATAAATCCAAGCCTTTTAGAAAACCAAAGCCAGCTCCCAAGTCCACATGAAGGTGCGGCCCTCATTCTAGCCCAGCTGGTAGGGGGCAGATTACGTTTTTTCAAAGAAATTTGGATCAATTCAATTCACAATCTTTGGATTCAGAACATTGTTTCAGAAGGGTACAGAATTGGCTTCAAGATAAGGCCTCCTGCAAAGAGATTTTTTCTTTCCTGTGTCCCAGTAAATCCATCGAAAGCTCAAGCATTTCTGAAATGTGTTTCAGATCTAGAGTTGGCTGGAGTAATTATGCCAGTTCCAGTTCTGGAACAGGGGCTGGGGTTTTATTCAAATCTCTTCATTGTACCAAAGAAGGAGAATTCCTTCAGACCAGTTCTGGATCTAAAAATATTGAATCGTTATGTAAGGATACCAACATTCAAAATGGTAACTATAAGGACTTTCCTGCCTTTTGTTCAGCAAGGGCATTATATGTCCACAATAGATTTACAGGATGCATATCTGCATATTCCGATTCATCCAGATCACTATCAGTTTCTGAGATTCTCTTTCCTAGACAAGCATTACCAGTTTGTAGCTCTGCCGTTTGGCCTAGCAACAGCTTTTTTACAAAGGTTCTCGGTGCCCTTCTGTCTGTAATCAGAGAACAGGGTACTGTGGTATTTCCTTATTTGGACGATATCTTGGTACTTGCTCAGTCTTCACATTTAGCAGAATCTCATACGAATCAACTTGTGTTGTTTCTTCAAGATCATGGTTGGAGGATCAATTTACCGAAAAGTTCATTGATTCCTCAGACAAGGGTAACCTTTTTAGGTTTCCAGATAGATTCAGTGTCCATGACTCTGTCTCTGACAGACAAGAGACGTCTAAAATTGATCTCAGCTTGTCGAAATCTTCAATCACAATCATTCCCTTCGGTAGCCTTATGCATGGAAATTCTAGGTCTTATGACTGCTGCATCGGACGCGATCCCCTTTGCTCGTTTTCACATGCGACCTCTTCAGCTCTGTATGCTGAACCAGTGGTGCAGGGATTACACAAAGATATCTCAATTAATATCTTTAAAACCGATTGTACGACACTCTCTGACGTGGTGGACAGATCACCATAGTTTAGTTCAGGGGGCTTCTTTTGTTCTTCCGACCTGGACTGTAATTTCAACAGATGCCTGACAGGTTGGGAAGCTGTTTGAGGGTCTCTGACAGCACAAGGGGTTTGGGAATCTCAGGAGGTGAGATTTCCAATCAATATTTTGGAACTCCGTGCAATTTTCAGAGCTCTTCAGTCATGGCCTCTTCTAAAGAGAGAATCGTTCATTTGTTTTGAGACAGACAATGTCACAACTGTGGCATACATCAATCATCAAGGAGGGACTCACAGTCCTCTGGCTATGAAAGAAGTATCTCGAATACTGCTATGGGCGGAATCCAGCTCCTGTCTAATTTCTGCGGTTCATATCCCAGGTGTAGACAATTGGGAAGCGGATTATCTCAGTCGCCAAACGTTACATCCGGGCGAATGGTCTCTTCACCCAGAGGTATTTCTTCAGATTGTTCAGATGTGGGGACTTCCAGAAATAGATCTGATGGCTTCTCATCTAAACAAGAAACTTCCCAGGTATCTGTCCAGATCCAGGGATCCTCAGGTGGAAGCAGTGGATGCATTGTCACTTCCTTGGAAGTATCATCCTGCCTATCTCTTTCCGCCTCTAGTTCTTCTTCCAAGAGTAATCTCCAAGATTCTGAAGGAATGCTCGTTTGTTCTGCTGGTGGCTCCAGCATGACCTCACAGGTTTTGGTATGCGGATCTTGTCCGGATGGCCTCTTGCCAACCGTGGACTCTCCCGTTAAGACCAGACCTTCTGTCACAAGGTCCTTTTTTCCATCAGGATCTCAAATCCTTAAATTTAAAGGTATGGAGATTGAACGCTTGATTCTTAGTCAAAGAGGTTTCTCTGACTCTGTGATTAATACCATATTACAGGCTCGTAAATCTGCATCTAGAAAGATATATTATAGAGTCTGGAAAACTTACATTTCTTGGTGTCTTTCTCATCATTTTTCCTGGCATTCTTTTAGAATTCCGAGAATTTTACAGTTTCTTCAGGATGGTTTGGATAAAGGTTTGTCTGCAAGTTCCTTGAAAGGACAAATCTCTGCTCTTTCTGTTCTTTTTCACAGAAAGATTGCTAATCTTCCTGATATTCATTGTTTTGTACAAGCTTTGGTTCGTATAAAACCTGTCATTAAGTCAATCTCTCCTCCTTGGAGTTTGAATTTGGTTCTGGGGGCTCTTCAAGCTCCTCCGTTTGAACCTATGCATTCGCTGGATATTAAATTACTTTCTTGGAAAGTTTTGTTTCTTTTGGCCATCTCTTCTGCTAGAAGAGTTTCTGAATTATCTGCTCTTTCTTGTGAGTCTCCTTTTCTGATTTTTCATCAGGATAAGGCGGTGTTGCGAACTTCTTTTAAATTTTTACCTAAGGTTGTGAATTCTAACAACATTAGTAGAGAAATTGTGGTTCCTTCATTGTGTCCTAATCCTAAGAATTCTAAGGAGAGATCATTGCATTCTTTGGATGTAGTTAGAGCTTTGAAATATTATGTTGAAGCTACTAAGAATTTCCGAAAGACTTCTAGTCTATTTGTTATATTTTCCGGTTCTAGGAAAGGTCAGAAGGCCTCTGCCATTTCTTTGGCATCTTGGTTAAAATCTTTAATTCATCTTGCTTATGTCGAGTCGGGTAAAACTCCGCCTCAAAGGATTACAGCTCATTCTACTAGGTCAGTTTCTACTTCCTGGGCGTTTAGGAATGAAGCTTCGGTTGATCAGATTTGCAAAGCAGCAACTTGGTCTTCTTTGCATACTTTTACTAAATTCTACCATTTTGATGTGTTTTCTTCTTCTGAAGCAGTTTTTGGTAGAAAAGTACTTCAGGCAGCTGTTTCAGTTTGATTCTTCTGCTTATAATTTCAGTTTTTTTCATTATAAGATTTAAACTTTATTTTGGGTGTGGATTATTTTCAGCGGAATTGGCTGTCTTTATTTTATCCCTCCCTCTCTAGTGACTCTTGCGTGGAAGATCCACATCTTGGGTAGTCATTATCCCATACGTCACTAGCTCATGGACTCTTGCTAATTACATGAAAGAAAACATAATTTATGTAAGAACTTACCTGATAAATTCATTTCTTTCATATTAGCAAGAGTCCATGAGGCCCACCCTTTTTGTGGTGGTTATGATTTTTTTGTATAAAGCACAATAATTCCAATTCCTTATTTTTTATGCTTTCGCACTTTTTTCTTATCACTCCACTTCTTGGCTATGTGTTAAACTGATTTGTGGGTGTGGTGAGGGGTGTATTTATAGGCATTTTGAGGTTTGGGAAACTTTGCCCCTCCTGGTAGGAATGTATATCCCATACGTCACTAGCTCATGGACTCTTGCTAATATGAAAGAAATGAATTTATCAGGTAAGTTCTAACATAAATTATGTTTTTGACCAAGTGACTAAAATGTATATGCACTTTATTCTTAAAGGGACAGTCTACACCAGAATTTTTATTGTTTAAAAGATAGGTAATCCCTTTATTACCCATTCCCCAGTTTTGTATAACCAACACAGTTATAATAATATACTTTTAACCTCTATGATTACCTTGTATCTAAGCCTCTGCAAACTGCCCCCTTATTTCAGTTCTTTTGACAGACTTGCAGTTTGGCCAATCAGTGCCTGCTCCCAGATAACTTCACGTGCACGAGCACAGTGTTATCTATATGAAATACATGAACTAACACCCTCTAGTGGTGAAAAAGTGTTAAAATGCATTCTGAAAAGAGGTGGCCTTCAAGGTCTAAGAAATTAGCATATGAACCTCCTAGGTTAAGCTTTCAACTAAGAATACCAAGAGAACAAAGCAAAATTGGTGATAAAAGTAAATTGGAAAATTGTTTAATATTACATGCTCTATCTGAATCATGAAAGTTTTTTTTGGCCTAGACTGTCCCTTTAAGTGTAATCAAACTTGGAAATGTTGTAAAGGTAGTAACACGCAAACACACTCATACACTGAAACACACACTCACACATAAGGATTCACATATAGACACTCTAGCAGACACGCAAAAAAACACACTCAGACACATACACCCAAACAGACACTCAGCACTTGTTTACATTGACCTGACAAATAATGAGGTAGCTACAGTTTTGTCAAAAAAGGAGATTTACAAAACAAAATATGGAGTTCTGATTATCTTTTTGTCAAGGAAGATGACAACTAAATGATGACAACAGCATGCAGTGGCTGAAAGGAAGGCCCCTGAACAATAATTTAAAGGTTAAATGGTGGATTGGTGACTTCCGGAAAGGTCTCATTAGTCTCAAAGTCTGTAGAAAGATGTCAATAATCTGTAGTAAAGTCAAAATGTCCTAAAAAGGAAAAGACAATAGACACACACACACAAACTCAAACACAAACTTGCACATACACCCAAGGAAACACAGACAGAGACAGACTCAGAAAACACATAAAAACATACACGCACACACAGAGACACCCACAGAAAACATACAAAGATATACATACACACCCCCTCACTGAGACATCCACAGAAAACCCACAAAGACATATACACACTCTCACAGAGACACCCACAGAAAATGCACAGACATACACACACCCTCACACAGACATCCACCCTCCCAGAGACATCCATAGAAAACACACAAAGACATATGCACCCACCCTCATTGAGGCATCCAGAAAAAAATACACAAAGACATACATACACACACCCTCACAGAGACACCCATAGAAAAAGCAGAAAGACATAAACACACACCCTCACAGAAAATGCACACAGACATACACACCCACCCTCACAGAGACCCACACAAAATAAAATACATACACACTTACAGAGACAAAAACAAAAGCACAAAGACATTAACACAGACACCAACAGAAACACTTACAGGAGGTAAAATGTCTGCACATTGTATCCCCTAAATCAACAGTGTGTGACATCAATGATAAAAAATAAATTGCAGAAATTAAGGGATCAATTTTTAAAAAATCATATTCATAAATGTGCAAACAAAAATAATTCTGTGAATTCAAAATTGTACATTAATGATCTGGGTAGATGGCTAGATGAAGAAAAGTACTTTTGAAAGGTTTACATATGTTTGTTTTTTCCCCCTCATTTTCCCCAACCATGAGCACCACTTCAAATATGGTGTACAAATGTTCCGATCTGTCAGCTGTAATTATGGATTTTGAAAATGCTGTACTCTATATGGTCTTGGTGGAACCATAAGCTGTGGCACTCAGTCTCATACCATTAGATCTGGTTAAATGCAGGATTTAGGCTTGTTTGTATGTATTTCAAAATTAAGTCAGCTGTAGTGTAAACTGAATAATGTTAATTTAACCTGTCTCATTTCAAACACTGAGCAATCTTAGTCTGAGAGTATAACATTTTATGCAGATGTAAAAATCTTAGATAAAATGCCTCCTTACATCTGAAAAGTCCTTGCATAAAGGGGCAGTAAACTGGAATGTAATTAAAATATATATATTAATAAAAAAAACTCATATCTGCCAAAAGGGCACCTACCATTTGTGTATTGAGGAGGAAACATTTCTGCATGGCTTTAAATATAGAATTTCTACAGCATTGTCAAATAATCATAAATACACTGCTGCATATTGCTAAAAAAATAAATATGTTTTTATGGACCCCTGGCCCCATCACACAACTACCACACTGAAGTTACAATCTGAAATTGCACAAATAAATAAAAAAACATTTACTAAGTAAGTCCTACCTCCTCTGCAAATGAAAGAGATCTGCCGTGTAACTCAGACACACACTGTACAAACTTAAGTGCCAAGTCTGTCTCACACTGTGCATAGTGGTTTAGTGCACACTCAGAAATCCTCTCAAATGCTAATGCTTTACTCCTTGTAATAACATTTCTTACGCTCAATAGCACTCTGCTGTAGTACCCTCCGGTGGCTGCCAAAATGTAAAAGATAAAATATATATTTTTAAATAGTTGTTCTTGCCTCATGGGCCCCCCTGGTCCATTGGGCCCCTGACAGGAGTCACCCCTGCCACCCCCTGATGGCGGCCCTGACAGCAATCTATATTAACCTAAATAGCATATTTTTGATTGTATTATACTGTCAGTATATAGCAGGGTTATAATATAATTTATTTAATAATTATTGTTTAAAATAACCTCCAATTGAAATGCATATATATGAAACAATTAAAATCAATATTTATTGAATTATATTGAATTTATAGAAACCAGATTATGAATCAAATGATACACACTTATGCTGTTACAACATTCTATACAATGATCATAAAAAAGATACCTTTACAATTTACCTTATTCACAATGAATTGCATTAACATACCCCAATAAAATACCAGAGTATTAACCAATAACTTAACAATGCTTAGTTAGACAATATAACAAAATACTTTAATATCCAATTGATATGCCAATTTATCTGAACTAAAATAATCTTTAACTATAATTAAGGCAAATTCTAAAATATATAGTTGAAAATATAAATTACTTAGCACCAAATATGATTAGTTTTAAACTACACAGGACTATGAACACAAGCTTAAAATACATTACGAGTTTTGCGGTATGAGGGGTGCGGTAATAACTTGCACGTTATTGTCACCGCTCACTTTCCTACAGCGCTGGTATTACAGGTTTTCATAAACCCAGCGTTAACAGGCAAGAAGTGAGCGTAGAGTAAAATTGAGCTCCATACCGCACTCCAATACCAACACTGCTGAAAGCTACGGTAATCTGGTTTTACGTGCTGGTGCACAATTTCCCCATAGACAACAATGGGGAGAGCCGGATGAAAAAAAGTCTAACACCTGCAAAAAAGCAGCGTAAAGCTCCGTAACGCAGCCCCATTGATTCCTATGGGGAAACTAAAGTTATGTTTACACCCTAACATAAACCCTGAGTCTAAACACCCCTAATCTTACACTTATTAACCCCTAATCTGCCACCCCCGACATCACCGACACCTACATTATATTTATTAACCCCTAATCTGCGGCCCCGACATCGCCGACTCCTACATTATACTTATTATCCCTAATCTGCTGCCCCCAACATCGCCGACACCTACATTATATTTATTAACCCCTAATCTCCCGCCCGCAATGTCGCCGCAACCTACCTACACTTATTAATCCCTAATCTGCCGGCCAAAACGTTGCCGCCACTATAATAAAATATTAACCCCTATACCGCCATACTCCCGTATCGCAAACACTAGTTAAATATTATTAACCCCTAAACCTAAGTCTAACCCTAACCCCCTAGCTTAAATATAATTAAGATAAATCTAAATAAAAATTCCTATCATTACCTAAATTATTCCTATTTAAAACTAAATACTTACCTGTAAAATAAACCCTAAGATAGCTGCAATATATCTAATAGTTACATTGCTGCTAGCTTAGAGTTTATTTTTATTTTACAGGCAAGTTTGTATTTATTTTAACTAGGTAGAATAGTCACTAAATAGTTATTAACTATTTAATAACTACCTAGTTAAAATGAATACAAGTTTACCTATAAAATAAAACCTAACCTGTCTTACACTAACACCTAACATTACACTACAATTAAATAAATTAAATTAATTAAATACAAGTACCTAAATTGCAAAAAAAAACAAAAACATTAAATTAAACAATATTAAAAAAGAAATTATCAGATATTTAAACTAATAACACCTAATCTAATAGCCCTATCAAAATTAAAAAAAGCCCCCCGAAATAAAAAAAAACCTAGCCTAAACTAAACTACCAATAGCCCTTAAAAGGTAATATATAGTTGAAAATATAAATTACTTAGCACCAAATATGATTAGTTTTAAACTACACAGGACTATGAACACAAGCTTAAAATACATTACGAGTTTTGCGGTATGAGGGGTGCGGTAATAACTTGCACGTTATTGTCACCGCTCACTTTCCTACAGCGCTGGTATTACAGGTTTATTACAGGAATCTTGGGGATAGGCTGTACCGCTCACTTTTTGGCCTCCCAGAAAAAGCTTGTAATACCAGCGCTATGCAAGTCCCATTGAAAAATGACTTTACGCAAATTGCGTAAGTTAATTTGCGGTACAGCCAAAAAAGTGCGCGGTGCCCCTAAACCTGCAAGACTTGTAATACCAGCGGGAGTGAAAAAGCAAGCGTTATGAGCCTTAATGCTGTTTATTCACTCATACCGCAAAACTCATAATCTAGCCGAAAGTATGCTCTTTAAATTTACCAGCTGTAATCTAACTATAGCCTTAGAATGCCTTTGATTTACATATATATAGTTAACAGTTTCTTATACTTTATCAGACCAATCAATTCAGCTTTCTCCGATAAGTCCAATTTCACCTCATAAATTAAAAGAGGTATTTTTGCAAAATGGATGAAAGTCAGGCCCAGATTTGCTTTTTAGAGACTGGATTCCAAGGCAACAGTTTGTCAGTCAAAAATTCAGCAGCCAAGACCCCTCTCTTTTCTCTTGCATGAGGCTATATCACGTGATATACCCCACCCCTTTTTATTCTAATCATTGGTGTAATTGGATACACACCACGGTAGCTTGTCTAATAGACCCTTAAGGAGCTGAGCATTGATTGGTTATTTGGATTTGTATGTGTTCTAAACAGTCAATTCGTTTGGCTGTCATACCAGTTTTAATCCACTAGGGGGTAGCAGATAACCAGAAATGCAGTTTCATTTTTAATACTGCTACCAGTAAACTATATCATTTAATTGTATATTTAATATACTCACTATTTTCTAATATTAATAAACTATGTGTTCAGTACATATGGTAATATATAATGACATTTTCTCTGATTATTTTAATATGAAACATAAGTATATTTCTAGTAATAATATTAATAAGCAGCTCACTGTTAACCATCCTTCTTCACAGAATCATAGCATTCAACATCCTGGCATTGTATTGTATCTTAAATCAGTGTTTTTCAAACAGTGTGCCGTGGCACACTAGTGTGCCGTGAGAGATCCTCAGGTGTGCCACGGCAGACTGACAACAGTGTGACATATTTTTTAAACTTTGCTTGTTTTTTACTCCCAGTGCAGGGGTAGTTTGTAGGAGGCATGGCATAACAGCACAATACATACAGTATGTGTGTGTTTGTGTGTATGTGTATATATATATATATATATGCTGTATTAGGCTACAATGTGTGATTTTTTTTTTAATTTTGGGATGGTGGTGTGCCACATGATTTTTTAATGTAAAAAAGTGTGCCACAGCAAAAAAAAGGTTAAAAATCACTGTCTTAAATGAATACAGTATATTTCATGTTTCTAAGAATTTTGAATGCATGAAAAACTAGATGTTGGTCTGAAATGAAAGAAATAATGTTGTTAAAAATGTCAAAAATTTATACATCTAATAATGCAGCTATTATTCAATACAGCAGACATTTATCCAATATAGTATGTTTCAGATCAATAAATATATATATATATATATATATATATATATGTTATTTGAGTATTGTAAATAGATTTGAAAGATATAGACAAATCATTTATATGACTTTTTAACTATACATTCTGATATTTAAAATCTAACTTTTTACCAAGTCTGGTAAGTAGGAAATTTTGTGTATCCCAACCAGCAGGAGTTAATCAACCCTTGCATACATTTAAGCCTCAAAGAGTTCAGTCCCAGACGTTATATCTGCATATCTCCACATGAGGTCATTACCTGATACCCTTTTATTACATAGAGGAAAGATCAGGAAATCAAACTTGTTGTCATACATATCTGAGGGTTTCATAATGCTAATACTTACTTTGAAGTGGCCCACTGGCCTTATCTATACAACAGTCTAAATCCTTTGTTCTTTTTAAGATAACTATGAAAACAATTCCTTTAATGAATTGGGACAAAGGCCTGCAATGCATCCTTGACAAATGAGAAAGGGGGGCTGTGTCACAAACAGCCTCACAAATAAATGGATCATTTGGTGTAGACTGATATATATTATTTAATAACACTCACAGATATCCTGACGTAAATTCCCCTTCCAATTTCAAATAGATGTAGGACATATGTATTTGAATTGGCAGTAGTCAGTAGTACTTGGTGAGTGTGTTGACAGTATGCATTATAGAAAGCCTTCTATGAAGAGAGTCCGCTATTTTTGAACCCTCATGCTCATTTGCTAGGCATCTTTAAACTACAATATGTCTTTAGTGTATTTGGGGATATGACACTTCATTCTCCCTCTATGACTTGTAGTTGGGATCTAGGATGGCATGCTCACAACTGATTAATATGGACCCATTTATCCATAAAATTATCATTTTTAGGTATCCTAATTTTATAGGCAACAGGAGATATTTTGTCAGCAATGACAAAAGGACCCTTCCATGATGGAAGAAATTTCTTCTCCTTAACCTGATCTCTTCCAAAGTTATAAAGATAAACTTTATCATTTATTTCATATTCCTTTTTGGACGTTTTGAGATCATAATATGTTTTAGTGGAAGTTGCAGCCTTCTCTAATTTCCTTTGAGCAAATGCAAAGGCATATTGCAGGTGCTTCCTTAAAGGATTACAAAACTTTAGTATTTTTTCATCCAAATGACTATCAAGATCATATGTAATATGTTTACATATACTCACATACCTATTTGTTCTCTGAAACAAAGTTTCTAAACATGAGAAAAATACATTTTTATTTTTGGCAATTACGTCATATCAGCCAACCCTCAAATATGGGAGGCACACGATACAACAAACGTACCAATAGTAACTACAATAATTGCATCTAATTAACTTGCAATGTTGTCACCATGGCATGCGCATATCTTTTTGACTACCCGCGTATGGGCATATCAGTTCACTGACTCCACATTTAGCCATACAATGGTATGGGAATAATGCAAGTGCATGCGCATAGAAATTGCGCATGCTCATAGCGGCAAAAATCTGCCATGTTGATAATTAGGGTTATTGGTCTTGATTGGAGGATTAGAAATTATTGCCTGGTGGTGGGTTCGGAATTCAATAAAATTTTAGATGAAGATTTCTCAAAAATTCATATTTTTATTGATCTGGCTATTAGAGGTCACTTTTTTAAGGGTTTTGTGTCCCTTTAAGTTCTCCACATTTTGATGCATATTGGCAGCGTTTATCAAGTTCTGGTCTGATTTACGATACAGTAGATGCTGAGGTAGAACCATTTTTCTACCAGTCATCAATTCAAAAGGTGACTTCCTAGTAGCACTACTTGGAGAGGCACTAGAGATAATTTTACATACCAGTCTTTACCTGTTTCACTCACAAACTTTTTAGGATTTTCACAGTGGACTGGTTGTAACGCTCTAAACCACCACTTGAGGCAGCTCTATATGCAATATGGAGCTTACTTTTGACCCCTAGTATTTAACACATTTTGGTCATCACTTCCCTAGTGAAGTCGGTTCCCTGATCAGATTCGATTCTTTGGGGCAAACCAAATCTGGAAAACACGTGGTTGATGAGCAAAGCTGCGCATGTTTCAGCATTATTGTTAGGTGCACTGATGAACTCTACCGATTTAGTGAACAGGCATGTTACTGTTAACATGTATTTGTTACCTCTAGATGACCTAGTTACTGTACCAATAAAATCAATTTATATATCTGACCATGGCATTACCATTCCCCTTTTCTGCAATGGCACTTTATGCGTGGGTGCAGTGGGTTGGAACTGTGGACAGATTAAACAACCTTGACAGTAGGTTTGAACATCCTTCAACATATGTGTCCAAAAGGCGTAGTCACGTAATATTTCATATGTTAATTTGGCACCACGATGGCCAGATGTGGAAGCATCATGGGCATGTTGAAGCATAAGAACTCTGAACTTGGTGGGTACCACCCATTGCTAGATGCCAGTTTTGGAGGTTCTAATTAACAAACCATCCTGTAACTTGAATTCTTATTGGATTTCATTAAGATTCTAAGATTTTCCTTGCCAATACAATCATCTTTTGAGATGGGGTTGCTTTCAGGATCTTCTATGTGTTTATAGAAGATACCTGTAATGGGGTCTTCTTTTTGACTAGTGATCAGTTCCTCACTAGGAGAATCCTGACTCCATTGTACCAGGCTAGGCTCACTCTGTTGTTTAACCTGGTTTCTGGTAATGGCTTCTACCTGAATTGCACCCATTAAGGGGTAAATATTAAGGAGTTCTCCAGTTATGGCTCCTTGTTTGGCTAATGAATCCACAAGATCATTGCCTTCCTTATCAGGACCTAGAACCCTGGAATGACCCTTGGTCTTCTTCCAGTGTATGGTTAACCGATTGGTCACCACTTGATTATCAATCTCGCAGAACAACTTGCCATGTTTGACTGGTTTGTTGTTAGTTTTCTGCATGCCATTTCTTTTCCAAATTGGCAGGTATTCAACAAAACTGTCACATACATAATTTGAGTCAGTAATGATCACAATTTCATGAATACCATGTTCAATAGCCATCTCAATGTTTTCTAGCACATAAGTTAGTTCTGCAACTTGACTGGATCTTGGTCCAATGTTGAAACCTACAGAAATATTTGGGAATCCACTTGCCCAGGTTATACCAATGCCAGCGACTTATCTGCGCTCATTATCAATAGTGGCATGGTAAGAACAGCCATTAACATATACCCAAGGTAATGTTTGACAATGGTCCTCATTGCATATTTTATATGGGGAAAGCAATTGTTCTTCCAGGAAATCATCTTCCCCATGATCCTTAGCAGTACAGTCATGGAGCTTAGCAAGCCCTTGTGTGACTGGATTATTTTTGTTTTGCTTATATCAAGTTTCTAAAGGCCAGCCTTTTAAGGAAAGAGTCCAAGCAGTTATGCAGCTATTAGACAAATTCCCATCTCTTATGCTCTCACTTTGCAGATATAGCAAAGGCTGGTGGGCTGTTTCTACAATAATTTTCTCACCCTGTATATAGCTGCAGAAATTTTATAGAGCCCATACAGTAGATAAGAGGGCTTTTTTGCAATCGCTAAATTTTATTTCTACTGGGGATAGAGTTTTGTTCGCATAAGCAATGACTTTGCTTAAATTATCATGTTTTTGGTATAAAACAGCACTCATGCTTATATCTGTGTAACCTGTTTCTAAGTAGAAAGGTTTACCACCTTCAGGGTACACTAAGCAAGGTGCTTGAGTGAGTTTTCTCTTCAACTCCTTGATGGCTGTCTCTTGAGTCTCACTCCAGTGCCATTTCACATCCTTCTTTAGAAGAGGTATCAGTGGTTTAGCAAAATTTTGCATAATTATCAATAAATTTGCGAGAATAATTCATCATACCCAGGAATGATCTCAATTTCTATAAGTTAGTTTGGTTTTTAGAATTTATTATAGCTTCCACCCTTTTCTTCTGAGGATTTAGCCATTCAGATGTAACTTTCATGTCCCAAGAAGCTTACACTAGTGCGGCACCATTGAGCTTTCTGTAGGGATAATTTGACACCTGTCCTTTTAAGTTGGCTAAGAACGTGTTTAAGTTCAGTCATGTGTTTTTCAAAGTCTGTGCTTTTGATTAAAACATCATCAACATAAAATAAGGTCCCCCTTATGCATTAATACAGCAAATTCATGTCCTAAATTTATGTATCCAAACGGGAGTCTTTGGAACAGGCCAGCAAGACATGTACACTCGCTGGTTTAGCTGTCTTAAGTCAGCACACAAACGCCATTGTCCATTGGGCTTAAGAACACCTAGAATAGGATTGTTTTAAGAGCTGTGCACCTGTCGGATGATACCCCGTTCTTCCAGGTTCCTTATGATTCTGCAAGAGAAGCATATGAGGCTAAAGGAAGTCTGTATTGTTTAACAAAGACAAGCGGAGCATTGGGATCTGTTTGAATTCTTGCAATGTGCAAGTCTGTAGTCCCACAGTTATAAGAATCCCTAGCAAAAATATCCTTGTACTCTATCAGGAGTTCTTGTAGCTGTCGGCGTTCATCATCACTGGAACAGCCATTAGCTAAGGAGATTTGCTCTTCGACTATTTGCTGAAATCCAGGAAAGATTTCAGGCTGTCCTATCTCATAGGCTTCTTCCAATCTAGAGGTGAGATCCCCTGATTATAATTTACATTGACCCCATGACTCTGGGTATTGGGGTATTCTTGATCTTTGATCGGCTGAACAAATACTAGAGTGGCTTCTTCAATTTTACAAATGCCTTCCTCTGAGCTGAAGGGATAAATAGACTGAATTGTAAATAGTCCCTCTGGAATAGATGCAAATTATTGTTCTATTAATTGTTCTTCAGTTAAGCATCCTTCAGGTATTAGCTCAATTACATTATTCTGGAACCCAAAAGTGTAATAACTATTGATGTCGCGAAGATAAAAATTTGAGTTCACGAACGGCGAACGCGAACTTCCACAAAAGTTTGCGAACCGGCAAACCGGGCAAACCGCCATTGACTTCAATGGACAGGCAAATTTTAAAACCCACAGGGATTCTTTCTGGCCTCAATAGTGATGGGAAAGTTGTTTCAAGGGGACTAACACCTGGACTGTGGCGTGCCGGAGGGGGATCCATGGCAAAACTCCCATGGAAAATTACATAGTTGATGCAGAGTCTGGTTTTAATCCATAAAAGGCATAAATCACCTAACATTCCTAAAATGTTTGGAATAACGTGCTTTAAAACATCAAGTATGATGTTGTATCGATCAGGTAGCGTAAGGGTTACGCCCGCTTCACAGTGACAGACCAAACTCCCGCAGCGGGTACAACATCATCATCATCACACCATACGTCCATGTGTGTAATGCTGCCTGACTGAGACATATCCCTGTTATCTACATCCTCTGGCAATAATGGTAGCGCATCACTCATTTCTTCCAACTGATGTGTAAATAACTCCTCTGACAGATCAAGTGAAGCGGCTGTGGTGCTAGTGTTGGTGGTGGCGGCAGGCGGGCGAGTGGTAACTTGAGAGGTGCCCGAAGCTAAGCTGGAGGAGGATGGTGCGTCAAGGTTCTGAGCGGAAGCTGTAGAAGATTGGGTGTGTTAGCCAGTCAACTATGTCCTCAGAACTTTTCGAGTTCATGGTACGTGGCCTCTGAACACTGGGCATTATTCTAGGGCCAAAGGGAATCACAGCACCACGACCACGACGGCCCCTGCAGGGTGGCCTGCCTCTGCCTGTCATTTTTTTTTCCGATTAGTGGTACTATGCGTGCAAGCTACTGTGACAACAGATATGAGTGGCACTGTGCACTGGCAGAAGTTAGCAGAGTAGACGCTGTAGGCCTGACACACACGCTTGCAGACAACTAACTGCTATTCAATCTATTACAGTCAAAATTGTATTATTTTTTTAATGTACACTACTGTTACACCAGATATGAGTAGCACTGGTGTGACACTGTGCCCTGGCAGGCCCTGAAAAATCTGTTACATATCTACAACCACCAAAAAACAACCGTTTTTCTCGCCACTAATTGGACTTTCTAAATATATCATTATTTTCATCATATCTTATAATTTATTATTAAAAATATTATAAAATATGAGGAACAAATTGAAAAAAACACACTTTTTCTAACTTTGACCCCCAAAATACAATCACCAAAAAACGACCATGCTAAATAGTTTCTAAAGTTTGTCCTGAGTTTAGAAATACCCAATGTTAACATGTTCTTTGCTTTTTTTGCAAGTTATAGGGAAATAAATACAAGAAGCACTTTGCTATTTCAAAACCACTTTTTTTTCAAAATGAGCGCTAGTTACATAGGATCCCTGATATCTGTCAGGAATACCTGAATATCCCTTTTTTTTAGAAGACATCCCAAAGTATTGATCTAGGCCAATTTTGGTATATTTCATGCCACCATTTCACCGCCAAATGCGATCAAATAAAAAAAAAATTGTTCACTTTTTCACAAACTTTAGGTTTCTCTTACAAACAACTTATGCAATTATGGCATAAATGGTTGTAAATGCTTCTCTGGGATCCCCTTTGTTCAGAAATAGCAGACATATATGACTTTGGCGTTGCTTTCTGGTAATTAGAAGGCCGCTAAATGCTGCTGCGCATCACACATGTATTATGGCTAGCAGTGAAGGGGTTAATTAGGAAGTTTGTAGGGAGCTTGCAGGGTTAATTTTAGCTTTAGTGTAGAGATCAGCCTCCCACCTGACACATCAGACCCCCTGATCCCTCCCAAACAGCTGCCTTCCCTCCCCCACCCCACAATTGTCCCCGCCATCTTAAGGACTGGCAGAAAGTCTGCCAGTACTAAAATAAAAGGTTTTTAATTTTTTTTAATTTTTTTAGCATATTTATATATGCTGTGGTGTAGCATCCCCCCTTAGCCCCCAACCTCCCTGATCCCCCCCAAAACAGCTCTCTAACCCTCCCCATCTGCCTTATTGGTGGCCATCTTGGGTACTGGCAGTTGTCTGCCAGTACCCAGTTTGCAAAAAAAAGTAGTTTTTTCTGTTTTTATTTTTATTTTTTTCTGTAGTGTAGCTCCCCCCCCCACAGACCAACCCCCACCACCTGCCTGATTTTTTTATTTTTTTTAATTTTTATTCCTTTTTTTAAAAAAATTTACACCAACTTTTTCTGTAGTGTAGTGGTTCCCACCCGCTTCCTCCCCGTGCACGTGCCCGCCCCCGCCCTCCCGTGCACGCGCGCGCGTTCACGTGCGCCCCCGGACATTCCCGCCCCCTCCACTGACTGCTATTATTTCACAGTCAAATTTCTAGTTTTTTTTTTAACCCCTTAAGGACCAAGGCCATTTTTCAATTTCTTTCCCTTAAGGACCAGGGCTATTTTTACATTTCTGCGGTGTTTGTGTTTAGCTGTAATTTTCCTCTTACTCATTTACTGTACCCACACATATTATATACCGTTTTTCTCGCCACTAAATGGACTTTCTAAATATATCATTATTTTCATCATATCTTATAATTTATTATTAAAAATATTATAAAATATGAGGAACAAATTGAAAAAAACACACTTTTTCTAACTTTGACCCCCAAAATCTGTTACACATCTACAACCACCAAAAAACAACCATGCTAAATAGTTTCAAAATTTTGTCCTGAGTTTAGAAATACCTAATGTTAACATGTTCTTTGCTTTTTTTGCAAGTTATAGGGAAATAAATACAAGAAGCACTTTGCTATTTCAAAACCACTTTTTTTCAAAATGAGCGCTAGTTACATTGGAACCCTGATATCTGTCAGGAATACCTGAATATCCCTTGACATGTATATATTTTTTTTAGAAGACATCCCAAAGTATTGATCTAGGCCCATTTTGGTATATTTCATGCCACCATTTCACCGCCAAATGCGATCAAATAAAAAAAAAATTGTTCACTTTTTCACAAACTTTAGGTTTCTCAAAAAATTATTTACAAACAACTTATGCAATTATGGCATAAATGGTTGTAAATGCTTCTCTGGGATCCCCTTTGTTCATAAATAGCAGACTTATATGGCTTTGGCGTTGCTTTTGGTAATTAGAAGGCTGCTAAATGCCACTGCGCACCACACGTGTTTTATGCCCAGCAGTGAAGGGGTTAATTAGGGAGCATGTAGGGAGCTTGTAGAGTTAATTTTATCTTAAGTGTAGTGTAGTAGACAACCCAAAGTATTGATCTAGGCCCATTTTGGTATATTTCATGCCACCATTTCACCACCAAATGCGATCAAATTAAAAAAAATGTAAAATTTGTCACAATTTTAGGTTTCTCACAGAAATCATTTACAAACAGCTTGTGCAACTATGGCACAAATGGTTGTAAATGCTTCTCTGGGATCCCCTTTGTTCAGAAATAGCAGACATATATGACTTTGGCGTTGCTTTCTGGTAATTAGAAGGCCGCTAAATGCTGCTGCGCATCACACGTGTATTATGGCTAGCAGTGAAGGGGTTAATTAGGAAGTTTGTAGGGAGCTTGCAGGGTTAATTTTAGCTTTAGTGTAGAGATCAGCCTCCCACCTGACACATCAGACCCCCTGATCCCTCACAAACAGCTGCCTTCCCTCCCCCACCCCACAATTGTCCCCGCCATCTTAAGTACTGGCAGAAAGTCTGCCAGTACTAAAATAAAAGGTTTTTAATTTTTTTTTTAACTTTTTTTTAGCATATTTACATATGCTGTGGTGTAGCATCACCCCCTTAGCCCCCAACCTCCCTGATCCCCCCCAAAACAGCTCTCTAACCCTCCCCATCTGCCTTATTGGCAGCCATCTTGGGTACTGGCAGCTGTCTGCTATTATTTCACAGTCAAAAAAGTGTTGTTTTTTTTAAATGTACACTACTGTTACACCAGATATGAGTGGTGGCACTGGGCAAGTGGGCACATTATACGCTGTGAGCCTGACACACACGCTGGCAGGCAGGCAACTGCAATTAGATTACACAGGGGAAAAAAAAGCAGACTGATGTTCTAGCCCTAAAAATGGCTTTTTGGGGTGCTGTCCTTACATCAGAGATCAGATGAATCCTTCAGGACTGTAGTGGACACTGAATACACTAGCCTAGCTATCAATTTCCCTATTAAATCAGCAGCAGCTACACTGTCCCTCCTCTCACTAAGAATGCAGCTTCCAAATGAATCTAAAATGGATGCTGTGCAGGAGGTGGGAGGGTCTGGGAGGAAGTGTCTGCCGCTGATTGGCTGTAATGTGTCTGCTGACTGTGAGGTAAAGGGTCAAAGTTTACTCAATGATGAAGAATAGGGGGCGGATCGAACATCGCATATGGGAACTATTTGCCGGCAAACTATTCGTGACATCACTAGTAATAACTTGATTCCAGTGCATATCCTATGGTAGTTCCCTTGGATAAGGTTATATCCTGTGGGGTCAATTAATTACAGTTTAATAAAATTATCTAAAGTACGAAAAAACAAACACTAAATTACAGAAAATAATAAAATATTTACAAGTTTTTTAAACTAATTACACCTAATCTAATCCCCCTAATAAAATAATAAAGCCCACCAAATTAATAAAAAGCCCTACCCTATACTAAATTACAAATAGCCCTTAAAAGGGCCTTTTGCGGGGCATTGCCCCAAAGTAATCAGCTTTTTTACCTGTAAAAAAAAGTACAATACCCCCCAACATTAAAACCCACCACCCACACACCCAACCCTACTCTAAAACCCACCCAATCTCCCCTTAATAAAACCTAACACTAACCCCTTGAAGATCACCCTACCTTGAGAAGTCTTCACCCAACCGGGCCGAAGTCCTCAATGAAGCCGGGCGAAGTGGTCCTCCAGACCGGCAGAAGTCTTCATCCAAGCCAGGAAGAAAAGGTCCTCCAGACGGGCAGAAGTTTTCATCCAGGCGGCATCTTCTATCTTCATCCATCCGGCGCGGAGCGGCTCCATCTTCAAGACATCTGACGCAGAGCTTCCTCTTCAAACAAAGTCCATCTGAAGAATGAAGGTTCCTTTAAATGACGTCATCCAAGATGGCATCCCTTGAATTCCGATTGGCTGATAGAATTCTATCAGCCAATCGGAATTAAGGTAGAAAAAATCCTATTGGCTGATCCAATCAGCCAATAGGATTGAAGTTCAATCCTATTGGCTGATGCAATTAGCCAATAGGATTGAACTGATTTTTTTCTACCTTTATTCCGATTGGCTGATAGAATTCTATCAGCCAATCAGAATTCAAGGGACGCCATCTGGGATGACATCATTTAAAGGAACCTTCATTCTTCAGATGGACTTCGTTTGAAGAGGATGCTCCACATCGGATGTCTTGAAGATGGAGCAGCTCCGCGCCGGATGAATGAAGATAGAAGATGCCGCCTGGATGAAGACTTCTGCCCATCTGGAGGACCTCTTCTTCCCAGCTTGGATGAAGACTTCTGCCCGTCTGGAGGACCACTTCGCCCAGCTTCGTTGAGGACTTCGGCCCGGTTGGGTGAAGACTTCTCAAGGTTGGGTGATCTTCAAGGGGTTAGTGTTAGGTTTTATTAAGGGGGGATTGGGTGGGTTTTAGAGTAGGTTTGGTTGTGTGGGTAGTGGGTTTTAATGTTGGGGGGTATTGTACTTTATTTTACAGGTAAAAGAGCTGATTACTTTGGGGCAATGCCCAGCAAAAGGCCATTTTAAGGGCTATTTGTAATTTAGTATAGGGTAGGGCTTTTTATTATTTTGGTGGGCTTTTTTACTTTATTAGGGGGGATTAGATTAGGTGTAATTAGTTTAAAAAACTTGTCATTATTTTATTATTTTCTGTAGTGTTTTTTTTCGTACTTTAGATAATTTTATTAAATTGTATTTAATTGTATTTAGTTTAGGTAATTAATGTAATCATAGTGTAGTTTTAGGGGTAATTGTAACTTAGGTTAGGATTTATTTTACAGGTAAATTTGAATTTATTTTAACTAGGTAGCTATTAAATAGTTAATAACTATTTAATAACTATTCTACCTGGTTAAAATAAATACAAAGTTGCCTGTAAAATAAAAATAAACCCTAAGCTAGCTACAATGTAACTATTAGTTATATTGTAGCTATCTTAGGGTTTATTTTACAGGTAAGTATTTAGTTTTAAATAGGAATAATTTAGTGAATTTTAGTAATTTTATTTAGATATATTTTAATTATATTTAAGTTAGGGGGGTGTTAGGGTTAGACTTAGATTTAGGGGTTAATACATTTAATATAGTTGCGGCAACGTTGGGGGCGGCAGATTAGGGGTTAATAAATGTAGGTAGGTGTCGGCGATGTTAGGGATGGCAGATTAGGGTTGATAAAATTTAACTAGTGTTTGCGATGCGGGAGGGCGGCGGCTTAGGGGTTAATATATTTTTTATAGTGGTGGCGATGTCTGGTTCAGCAGATGAGGGGTTAAAAAATATTTTTTTGTGTTTGCGATGTGGGGGGGCCTCGGTTTAGGGGTTAATAGGTAGTTTATGGTTGTTAGTGTACTTTTTAGCACTTTAGTTAAGAGTTCTATGCTACGGCGTTAGCCCATAAAACTCTTAACTACTGACTTCTAAATGCGGTATCAGTCTTGACAGGAGAGGCTGTACCGCTCACATTTTTGAAGACTTATAGTACCGGCATTAGTCAGTCCACAAAAAAGAAAGAGATTGCAGGCAGTACCAAAATTAGATTGTGTAAAAATCCAAAATATTTTATTTAAACATGATTAAAAACTTCTATCAAAGAAAGGCACACTTTTACTATTTTCATACAACCTCAGCACACAGGTGCTGCCTCCGACGCGTTTCCTGCTTTAGAACAAGCACTTCATCAGTAAATGCTGTTGTTGATGATGATGATAATGATGTATCAAATGCAAGCAATGTTGTACATACAGATCTTGAAAAACTTAGTTTTAAAGAACTGTGTGATCTAACCAATTTGGCCACCTTAAATAGTGACAGTGTAAGATTTTTTTTTTTATTTTTTTTTTTATTTAGTATAACAATATAAATAAAACATGTTAGATATGTTCAATAAGTTTCTGTACATCGCGACAAAAAGGAAAACAATACAAAAAGGACAGAAGAAAACAACCGAAGAAAAAAAAAAAGTGTACTAGCATCAGTTACATGCTATATCTATATATGCGTGTTAATTTAACCCTCCTGTACTATCCCTTTAAGCAAAAACCAACAAACAACAAATAAAAACACACAAACAAACAAGAAAAAAAAAAAAAAAATTCTTTAAAACCTTCTCCAAATCCACCCGTGTCCCTCCTTCCCGCTCGGCCAAACACCAGGCCTAACTTAGCTTAATATTTATAATTTGTTCTATTCGCTGTATGAAATCATTGCCCTGAGAGCAGACAAAAACCTTCCAGATATTACAGAACCTTTCCCCTGAGTTCCCTCCTATTTTAATGTCATAGGCCGCTTTCATTACTGCATCAAGAAGTAATTTCCTTACTTCCGTTATTGACGGAACTTTAGCCATAATCCAGTATCTAAAGATAAGTAATAATAATTGTTACTGCAACCACCAGAAAATTAGTATCTCTATCCCATGAAGAATGGGGTCTAAGAAAAAAAATAGATTCCTTAGTTAAAGAAATTTTCCTTTTGAACATAGTGAAGAGAAGAAACTCTACTTTCTTCCAAAACTGGTTAAACTTCGGACAATTCCATATTAAGTGGATTAAGTCTGGATCGGCCAGGTGGCATTTAGAACAGCAATTAAGCACGTTTTTATTCCATTTTGCCACTCTACGTGGAATAAAATAGTCCCTATGTAATAATCTGAATTGAATTTCTCTATGGTAAGATGAAGGAAATAGTTTTTGGGTAGTGACTTTTCAGTAATGTTTTTTCCAGGTTAAGAGAGTCAACCATTGGTGTCCAATGAGATACCAGTTCTGTTAATGTTGATTTTTCATCTAAAGACAACACTAGTTTGTATATAAAAGATAGCAGACCCTTTCTAACTTTAGCAACATCAATTAAAGGGTGTTTTTTCCATAGATGAGGAGCTAACCTAGTCAGTTTAAAGATATAACCTTTGACTTGTAGAAAATAGAACATATGTTTCTTTTGTGCTTCAGGGAATTTTTCCTGAAACCATTCGAATATACACACCTTATTTGTGTTATAATTATAGAAATCGTTCACTACTAGTGGTCTCTCTGTTGACCATTTCTTAAAGATATCAGATTTACCTAGAGGGAAATGAGGGTTACCTCTTATCGGCATCAATTTTGAGATATTTTGACTCACACCAATACTGGTAGATAGATTTCTCCATACTTTTATTATATCTCTGTACAAAGGGTGCGACAAAAAGCTCATACCTAGCTCTCTGTTTGTAGCGCATAGAATATAATTTAAAGATAACGGCGAGCAAGCTTGATTTTCTATAGATTCTTCAGAATATAAGAAAGACCTTGTTAGCCAATCGAGAGGGAAGCGTAGAATAGCCGCTTGGTTGTATCGTTCTAAGGTAGGGAGCGCCAGTCCCCCTTTGTTATAGGGTTGATATAACTTAGATAATTTCAACCTTGGTTTTCTCCCACTCCATAAAAACAGCCTTAATGATTGGTTGAAAAGATTTAAATCGTTTCCACTTATCAAAAAAGGGAGCATCCTTAGCGTATATAAAATCTTAGGGATGATAAACATCTTAAAGATGGAAATTTTTCCCAACAACGATACCGGAAGTGAAGCCCACGATTTTAATTTGTTTCTGCTATCCCCTAATATTGTATCAAAATTGTCCTTATACCAGTCTGCTGTATTAGCTGAGATTTTTAAGCCCAGATATCCAGACAGTGTAAGATTTAATGAAGAGAGTCATATTATCCCTAGGAGCAGACTAAATGTAACTGACAAAACATTTTATCCTTCACAATCTAGGGGAGATACTATTGACCTCTTCCATAGTATAGTAGAACAAGAGATAACTAGACTAAATAATATAGAAACACAGAAACTAAGGAGGTCAGACAATTTAACTAACAAAGAATGGAAAGTGCTGAGAGAATTACAAACAAATGACAACATAGTGATTTCCAATTCAGATAAAGGGGGTATGGTAGTAGTAGTTTACAGAATGGCCTATGTCAATGAAGCACATAAACAGCTCAGTGATAAAAACAAAAGACTAACATTCAATCCTACCCAAAAGTTTATCAGTGAGTTAGAAAAACTATTGGCAGAAGGTAAAAAATTAGGAATCCTTAGTGAAAAGACAGCAGAGCATTTGTTAACAAGATTTCCAACTGTTTCAACATTTAAACATATACCTAAAATGCACAAGGATCCCCTCAACCCCCCAGAGAGACCTATAATTTCAACTATAGGTACACTGGGTGAGCGTTTGGGGGAATGGATTGATGGATTTCTTCAGCCAATTGTGAAGAATATTCCTGGATATTTGAGGGACACCAAGCAATTGCTTAGAAAACTAGAGGATTTTGCTTGGAAAGATACTTATTTATTGCTTACCATAGATGTGGTGTCCCTCTATGCATGCATACCACACCAGCAAGGCCTCTTGGCACTAGAAGAAGTCATAAAGCTGTATACCAGTGCTTTCCAAACTGTGTGTCAGGACACACTAGTGTGTCGGCAGCAGTGTGTAGATGTGTCCCTGCTTCAGCACAATTTTTTTTACATTTATTTATTTTTTTGGTTTCTGACTTTCCGCCTGCCTGCTACGCATATCACATGGTTGACACGTGATTGATACCTTGTGAGTCACAGATCATCTTAACCAATTGGTGCAGTTCAGTGGGAAATGAAACTATTCCCATTGGCGGCTTTGGCGGCACATTGGCTCCTGACTGCACGTGTAGTCTCCTTAATCGGTTTGTGACTGCATGTGTAGTCAGTGAGTGCGACAGCAGTGTGTTTACAGCGCAGGCAGTAGTCAATCGGACTCACCGAGCTCTGAGGGCAGCAGATTAAATGCTGAGCTGAAGTCAGAAGTCAGTGGTATTTTTTTAAGCTAGCTCCCAGTAGTGCATTGCTGCTCCTGCTCTTGATATATGGATAGGAAGTGGAAACTTAAAAATGCTTGATGATGAGATGTGTCTTTATCTAATAATACACCAAATATTCAGAAACTGTGTTCATCCCATCAACCTCATACATCACATTAAAATAGTAAGTAGCTATTAGGGTTATTAAACTTTTTTTAATTCTTGCACATACATACTGTTACTTGTAAATACATTTCGTTATTATATAATTAATGTATGTGTACGTATCTCTTAAAACAAGTTAGTTTAACCTCCTTTTTGCTAGTACAACTGAATTACTGTGTCGCGAAATGATGTAGGTCTAAAAAGTGTGTCACCAACATGAAAAGTTTGGAAAGCTCTGCTGTATACAGAGTACGATGTAGTCTTTATTAGTTATCTGGTTGACACAGTTAAATTTTTATTGACACACAATTATTTTGTGTTTGAAAACAATATTTATTTGCAAAATAGAGGCACCGCAACGGGGGCAAAATTTGCCCCCTCCTATGCGAATATCTATCTTGGATATTTTGAAATTTTCAAAATATTTGGAGAACTCAATGACTATAGAGACAAGATTATCGATGATGTCCTTGTAGTATGGCAAGGCGACATCAAACAGCTTGAGAACTTTGTCAAAATGTTAAATGACAATAGCATGAATCTAAAATTTACCTACACTTGGCATAGAGAAAGTATCACTTTTCTTGATCTTAAGATCAGAATAGATACTGTCAATAATGTCCTATACACAGAAACATATAGAAAAGACATTTCAGGTAACACCATTTTGAGATCAGATTCACACCATCCTACACATTTAAAAAAAGAAATCCCAAAGTGTCAATTTATGAGGCTGCGCAGAAATTGCAGCAACCTCAGAGATTATAATACCCATGCAGAGGATTTGAAGAATAGGTTAATGGAGAGAGGCTACAAAGAAAAAGCACTTACAGAATCTATTGAACAAGTAAGATCAATGGATAGGGTTGAATTATTGACTGACAAACCACGAGAAAAAATAGGGGATAAAAAACTAGTTTTCTCAACGAAATATAGCAACCAGTATCATAAAGTCTGCAAAATTGTGGAGAGATATTTGCCTATGCTGAGCAAAGAACCATCATTAACTAATATAACAGCAGAAGGTGTAAAATTTGTGTCAAGACGGGCTAAGACTATAGGCAACTATGTAAAAAGAAATTTTTCAAAAAGTAAACAAGAATCTACAAGAAATTGGCTAACTAAAAAGAATGGGACTTTCAAATGTGGTGTAAGACCTTGCAAGAGTTTCTATCATGTCAAAATGGGAGACATTTTCCACTCCAACATAACCAAGAATGAATTTAGAATTTTTCATCATTTGACATGTACATCTAATTATGTAGTATACCTTATCTCTTGCAAATTGTGTGGATGCCAATACACAGGCAGAACTATCAGACCCCTAAAAGATCGCATCCGAGAGCATTTGCTTTCTTTAGAGGCTTTTGAACCAAAGACACCAGTGGCAGAACATTTTTCAAGACATAGGCCAGGCCATATATTTGATGAAGACTCATTGAAATATGTCCTGTCACTATTTGAATTTCAAGCCATAGATTGTGTCACAAAGCAAATCACAGGAGGTGATAGATTACCATATCTAAATAAAAAGGAAGCCTTTTGGATACATAAACTCCAAACAGGCTTTCCAAAGGGTATGAACAAAATATGGGATTTGAAGTTATTCATAGGGTAATGAATGCAAATCATAACATCTAGTATTAAATACAAATTATAACACAGTATCAAATCAAAGATCACATCAAAATAATAAAAAATAACAAATAAAAAATAAAAAATTGAACTGTAAAGTTTGATGCTAGTAGATAATTATGCAATTCATTTAAATTACCTAGAGTCATATAAAAGTGGTGACGATAACATTCTCCTCTTATCTATACATTCTCTAAATAACCCTAACATCCCCCCTTATGCATCTATTTGGAGGAATTTAACATAACTTCCATAGTGGAAAATTTTAAGATCTAATACTTTTTTGATCTAACATGTTAATTATAACAATAATTTCTTTGAAATATCAGAGAAATATTTTGAGACAATATAGATGTTCCGTGTAAATGTTTAAAATATTGAGAATTTAAATCTTTGTTTTTTAAAAAAAGTATATATGTGTATTATACATTGTTGACAATGCAGTATAGGTAGGTCAGTTAAACCTCCAACTGTAGTCTAAAGGGTTAAATCTGAGAGGTTTAAATTTTCACAGGGAGAGCAGCTGTTTATCCCTGATGAAGTGCTTGTTCTAAAGCAGGAAACGCGTCGGAGGCAGCACCTGTGTGCTGAGGTTGTATGAAAATAGTAAAAGTGTGCCTTTCTTTGATAGAAGTTTTTAATCATGTTTAAATAAAATATTTTGGATTTTTACACAATCTAATTTTGGTACTGCCTGCAATCTCTTTCTTTTTTGTGGACTGACTAGTTATATTTTGCAGCGGTTGGGAAACACTGCTTGAAGGATTTGCATTAAGTTACAAGTAATAAGTTACAACTCAGCCTTTTACAGAGGATCCCAGAGGACAATAATATCCTAAAGTGTGGCGATCTATACAGGCTTACAACATTACCTGTGCTCTCTTCCTTTTTTCACCATTTGGAGTCAATCTTACAGAGGAAGACGAGTCGGCACTGAGTGACATATCAATCCCTCCTGCGGTGTGTTGGACCGGTAACATCTAGACTGGGAACTGGTGAGTGGGAGTGTGAGATCGTTACAGATCCGTTTACCAATCAATCGAGGATAGCTTACTGAGCAAGCAAGGACAAAACTGCTCCCTCCCGCTAGATGTGGGACCGGTGTTTGAAATTGATCGATCCGGAGATTGGGATTAGCAGAAGTTGACCGGAGTCTCAGGTAATTCACAATAAAGCTGTTTGAATATATTGCTGCACGCCATTTGAGGACACTAACTTTAAACTAACAGTGATTACAGAGGGGTTTGTTCCTTTTTCCAATAATAATGCATTGTCTTTTATACTGATATAACATAAAGGAACCCACGCAGATGTAACACTTTGTAGAAAGAACTGGGACACATCACAATTGTCTAAAGGCTTTGGAGTACATATTAACAATACCGTTTGTCATATTGCACTACTTTGAAACATATATGTGATTGTTGCATTTTTAGTACCGGCATTATGCAAGTCCCATTGAAAATATAGGATATGCAATTGATGTAAGTGGATTTGCGGTATTTTCGAGTCTGGCCAAAAAAGTGAGCGGTGAGCCTGTCATTTCAAGACTCGTAATACCAGCGGGCGTTAAAAAGCAGCATTGGGACCTCTCAGCGCTGCTTTTTAAGGCTAACGCAAGACTCGTAATCTAGCCATTTTCCAAGGTCATGTACTTGCATAGGGATAAATAGATCATTTTTAACTTTCGCAATTTCTGTGAGGAATTGCGAATGATCTCCCCCTTTAGGGGAATTAGGGTCCCCCTTGTGGCGGTATATGGTTAATACATCACCGTCTAAGGAAATATTTGCTATCTTTCCAGTCGAAATATTAAAAAGTATTACTTATCAGATCCACTTAAAGGAGTCTGATCATCTATTTGTAGGATAGTGATTTCAGGTATAGAGTCATTCCTAAAATTAATCTCCACAGCATCTGGCTTCTTTTCCACCACATGACAGTTATGTCGGGTGCGATATATACCGGACCGCTCATAATTAATAGGCCTTTTTAATTGTGAACAAATTACATTATTTATGCAATCAGTTATGGTGCTTAATCGCTTCAGGAGATCACTACCAATAATTAAACAATCAGTTGGCAGATCCTCTATAATGACAGGGTGTCTTATTACCCTGTTCCCCAGTTTCACCAAGCAGTACCGTAGACTTTTAGAGAGTCACCCCAACACCTATTAGTGAACTATCAAATTATTTTAGTTTAGACTGGTGGGCTGTCAGCTTATTTAGCTGTGTGTAGTACCTGTGGGATAAAATAGTTGCCTGAGATCCAGTATCAATTAATCCCATGATAGGGTTGGAGACTGAATCCTGGAGCTCAGCTAATACATAATATCTACCATTTCACACATAAAATTGGCATGATTACAAATCTGTGGGCTTCGCCACAAGTTACCTGAATACGCCATGTTACCTGATGCAGAAGATTTCTCATTCTTACCGGTCCCCTCCTCTATAATGGGGCTGACAGGGTTCCTGTGTACCGCACCTGGGGAAAAAAGGTTAAGAGAATACTGCAAAGGAAGAGATTTGAGGTTGCTTATCATCACAGCTAAATCGTCCGTTTCCGGTCTGTAGGGAGAGAACATGATTAGTACCATTATTGACATTTATGTATTTATGACTGTGCCTGTGGACCACTCCTGGCCACTGTCTGTACCCCTAAAAAAGGATTATTAGGGTTCTGAGCTGTCAAAATTTGACTCATAGTAGTAAATAGTGTACATAATTGACTTACTTGTGTACTGAGTTGGCCCACTTGAATGGACAAGCTATCTTTACCCATGGACCGATTTTTTGATGTCCCAGGGTATTGATTCCTGGATCCTTGGGATCCCTAAGTATCATAGTGTTCCTATTTTGACGTGGTTGTCTTTGGGGTTCATCTTGTTCAGTGTTAATGTCTTGGGGAGCACTATTTACTTGGGGTGTCTGGTTACCCTGAGAGTATTTTGCCACTTTTGGTATTTATTTTTCAGGGATACCGATAACCTTGTGGGTTTTCATCTCTTTGGAGATAACTATTTGTTTGGGTATGCCCCCCATTTTGAGTATATTCTCTTTGCACCTCAGCCCATGATGGGGGAGGGGCAGAGTTAAAACTTTGTGGGGAAGGCCTGTTTTCTCCAGCCACTTCCGCGTGTTTTTTTGTTAGACTCCAAATTGAGGAGGCTAGGTGACACCCTAGTTTCTGCCACAATTTGGGGGCTAGGCCTTGGTTCCTTTTTAACCCCCTGTTCACCGGACTGCTGAATAGAGTGTAACTTTGTACTTTCTTTGATCAGCCAGTCCAATGAGCAGTTCTTATCAAAATCTCTAGCTAAGTTAAGTTTGATGTGTAAGGGCAATGCTTCATAAAATAAATTCACAAACTCTGAGCTTTCAAATATGGGGTAATCTTTGGCCATACTGTACACACTTTTTAGTACAGAAAGGAATTTAATTGGGCTTTGATTTGTGCCACATTTCAAACCGTATACAGCTATTTTCGCAGGGGTTTAAGTGCGATATTGCCCAAATTCTTTTCTGCACTGATTTTCCGTTTCACTCCAGGAATGAATATTCATATCCTTTAGTGAAGCAAAGAATTTGTGATGTTTACCCTCAAATACCCAGGGCAAAAATTCAATTTTTGCTCACTAGTAACATTCCTTATGGATAAAGCCTTTTCATAAGTCACTAAGTGGTCGATTATAGAATTGGTTCCCTTGTTGGAAAACTTAGGCACTGCACCACTTAAAAATTTCATTATTTTAGGGGTGTCATATATCTTATTAGATGTATCTTGGGCTTTCCTAGGGACCTTATTTTTGAGACTGGAGTACCCCCTATCTGCCCTATATTTATTATGGGGAGACCCCCTACGTACATTAGTACTACGTGGGCTATTTGGGTAGCTAGCTCCGCCCTCTGACTCACTTCTAGAGCTTCCCTCCCCCTCCTCTGAGGTATAGCAGTTCCTGAATTTATAATGTCCATCTTAAGGATATCGCCCTGAGTGAGGGGTAATTTTGGGGAACATATTTCAATACTATGTATAGATTCATTTGATTCACTTCTAGTAACAGACATTATTATTTTGGCTTTGTATTTGGTTAAATTAAAACGCTAATACAATTTCGACCATTAAGAAAGGAAAAAAAAATGTATTCAACGATATTAATATTAATTTTGAAATGGATAAAAAAAAAAAAAAAATTAAATTTCTTTTTTATTGAGAGGCAGAGAATAGGTACAGCGTACAGTTATACAGTTAGTTCCCCCATAGAAATCTATAATACAATGTTGTGATTTGCAGATCACCGGGGCAAAGTAAAAAGTTTAGATGACATAGAGATATATAAGATTTCTTCTGAAATTAGGCCTGTATCCACATAGAGAAATTCTGTCTACATATAAAACCATAGAACTAGGTATAATAAGTAGTTTCTAGACTAGGAGGAAAGAACCCTTGTGTCTCAATTTTATACCAAACAAACAACAAATAAACGAACAAAATAAAACAAAACAAAAAGAACAACCATAACATGTTCAAAGTGTGGTTCTCGTAGATGCTGTTGGCAGTTTTGCAGAAATGGGGCTGAATTAGACTTAGTTTATATCAGAGGATATAGGTAAAGTTGAGCCATTAAGGTCCCAATCCTCAGTCGTCAAACTTTAAGGCTGTAAGACTTAGATGCCGGATTTACTACTATTACATAAGAAGAATGGCAGGAAGTCATGTAAAGAGCGACCTACTTGTCTTGTTAGAGAACCCTTTAAAGGTGTACTGTAAGTCACATTTAAAATCACACATTTAAATAATTTGACAGGTCTTTGAGGGAAGTAGTGATCTATATAAGCCATCTGCAAGTAGCAGCCTAAAAATGCTGCTTATCTGAAGTATAAGACTTTTCTCTTTACACAAAATGTGGTATAAGTTTCAAGGGTAGAGATAATACAAACTTTAAGATGCCTAGGTGGGATTGTTACCCTGTGTAGACAGGTACTATAAAATAAATACTCTAAAAGAAAAAAGAAACAACCAAGGCCTTATGTTTTCAACACTCTTGTAGTGTGTGTATCATGCATTTCAGTGTGTATAAGCTGCTTAGGGACTAAGCAAACAGTCAGCCTTTAATGAGGGGATAAACTGAAGGTTCAAGGCATAGATAAACAATTAGAGTAACATTTAAATTGGATCTTAATCTAAAATGGAGATAACAGATTTTGCTGATATATTTAAGTCCCAAAGCGATTGCCCATAGTACTGCTTGACCAGGATGTTAGATATTAGCTCATTATTTGCAGCCATTATAATCAGACATTGTGGGTACCATTATTTTATGTGGGTAGAACATAGCCAAGGGAGCATTAGCTAAGGTACATGGAGAGTAGTAATAGGGATCCTTTAAATCTGAAATGTCAGAGTGAGATTACATTTTCCAGGGATATCCTCACGCATATAGAAATCTCCTGATTAGTCAAAAGACAGTACTAAAAACATTGAGGTGAGGAAGCTGGTGTTGAGAAAATCAGGGAGCTAGGTAACCATATAGATGCTTTTCTAGGTGAATTATTGTCCCATGTATAAGGTATATATAACTAAGAGCAGCGGCAATATTGAACATGGCCAGAGTACGTATGTAAAAAGGACTTGTTGGGATATCAGCAGAGTAAGGGGACTTAAAAGAAAAGAGGAAGAAAAAACAAAAAACTTGTTTCTACTGAGTAGGTAGCAGAATTATAACAGTAGAGTGATAAGAATACACACACATTTCTTCTAGCGATCGTGAGCTGGGTAATTCAAACCAATAGCATACAAAAACAAACAAACAAACAAACTTTTTGGTGTTCCTACTAAACATAAAATGTATTTAAATTCAGACAATCTGACATGGTAAACTTATATGTAAAGTCCACTGAGTATGCAGATTTAAATATAGAAGTAAACATCGTTAGGGTTTTGTAGCAATATTCATAACCACAGAAATTAAATATTATTAGTGTTGTGCAACGATATACATAAACTTCTTTATTTGAATTAGTGGGGCCTGACTATGCTGATACAAAGGAAAGGCTTATAGTTCAGCCAATACCCGTAGCTAAGTGGGTCCTACACTGCTTCCAGCAGCGGTGTATCTTGTAAGTACAGCAACGAAGTGATCTCTGCAAGTCCATGTCCTGCTTCTTTTTTGTGAGTCTCTTGTCCACATTGACAGACCTGTCCAGTTCGAGTTTGGTGGCTAGTTGTGCAGGCATGATTTTAACATTATATGTATGGTAATCATGCGAGCCTCCACGTATAATGAAACACAAATATTGTGAGCTGAGAGATACCTCCTCCGCCACCGCTGGGTTAAAAGTGATGTTGGTGTCTTTCTCTTCAATTCTGGATCTGGGGTCTGTGTCTAGAACAGTTGCTGGAGAAGACATGGGTACTACGACAAGCTCCAACAGGTTCAAGCATGGGGGAGTTATCCCAGTCTCCGATGATGTTGCCTCCTCATCGCTCTGTGAAGAAGCTGAGGTTGTGAGGCCGTTGTCTGTCCCCCAGGTATAGGATCTGGTAGTAGTTGCCAAAGACTGTGCGGTAGGTCCATGCTGACTGGGTATAGAGTTCTTAAGGTGGGAAGATTTCTCTGGTATTCTCACCATTGTGCAGAGATCCATGCAGGATGATAGAAGTCTATCCAGCCTAGGTAAGAGCATGGCCTTTATTTCAGCAAGGATGTAGTTGTCGGCGCTTGCTTCTTTGCTGGTGGACAATTACATTGCGTAGGGTCAGGAAGGAGAATAGTAATATGTATATACGAAACTATATACAGCGTGGCAGCAGAGCAAACGCCGCAGCGCCAGATAGCCTTCTCAGTTTTCTGATGCGACCGGGGGCTAGGGCTGATGGAGCGCCCTACAAACTTGTAGTATCAACTGGCGATGACCAGAGCAGGGTCTCCCAGTAAGATGTATGATGTGGGGGTCTGGATTGTCTCTAAATATTTCGAGAAAGGCGACTTATTTGGCTGATGATAGCGGAGCTCATGTAGCTTGCTTCCATCCAGAAGTCCCGCCCACCGGAAGTCCCAAATTTTATTTTTTTAATCAATTTTTCAAAAAATAATTTTAATAATATATTTTTTTTATAATCTCTATTTACTACAAATATATTATATCAATGTAATAAATGTAATAATCTTCTAGCAACACCTCCAAATAATATGTTGTATATAGCAGGGTTATAATATAATTTAATTAATAATTATTTGTTAATATAACCTCCAATTAAAATGCATATACAAAACATTTAAAATCAATATTTATTCCTAAATTCCTTAGATTAGTTAAAATTTATTAACACATTGAATTATATTTATAGAAACCATATTATGAATCAAATGATACACACTTATGCTGTTACAATATTCTATACAAAGATCATAAAAAAGATACCTTTACAATTTACCTTATTCACAATGAATTGCATTAAAATACCCCAATAAAATACCAGAGTATGGACTGTTAACTTAACAATGCTTAGTTAGACAATATAACAAAATACATTAACATCCAATTGATATGCCAATTTATCTGAACTGAAATAACCTCTTATTTAACTATAATTAAGGCAAATTCTAAAATATATAGTTGCAAATATAAATTACTTAGCACTAAATATTACTAGTTTTAAACTACACAGGACTATGAACACACGCTTAAAATACAAAGTATGCTCTTAAAATTTACCAGCTGTAATCTAACTATAGCCTTAGAATGGGCAATATCTCAGAGAAGGACTCAGACTATCACCTCTAACATTCTTAACATCTGATCTTTTTATAGAAAACCGCCAACATTAACTTGAATCTTGAATCTTTATGTGTCTTTTGTTGGTCATTAAGATTATAGTATTACTGTCCATCCTGATTTCTACCTTTTAGTAGATGAATGATGTGAAATATCTTGCCAGATTAACTTATAGAGTCATTGAGCCTGAGAGAAAAAGCTTGATGGCAGATTTTTAGCCGATCCTAGATCTATAGTAATGACTTACGATGCTTATCTGTTGTAGACCATAGAAGTTAATGTCCAATGTAACAGAGCTTATTATACTGCCATCCATAATATAGACAACTCCTGTAGCAATGAGGTGGTTAGGATAGTGCACATGGGAGAGTCTCTTAGCATTCCAACATTGTGAAACCTTCACTCCGCTTGTCTATAGCTCCATGTTGGGAAGCCTCACCAAGCCCGGTTTGAATTCCACCTCACCTTCCTTCATGACGGCCAGTCTTAGATCCTCCAACTCCCACAAAGGTATCTCTGCCCCATGGTTGGCAGGGCTAACCGCCAGATGCTGCAATACGGTTGTGTTAGAGATGGGTGTATATCAAGTGTCAGTAACTTTTTCTCACTGACCTTTTCTCGTCCCCCATAGAAATAGCGTTGGCATGAACAGGTAATGTGGTGAGCATTGACCGAAGTTCATATTCAAGCTGCCAGAAATGTTGTGCAATCAGATCCCTAGCAGTTTGTTCCCATGCTTCAATGGCCTCCATATTGCATTTCATCATACACCGTTGCCAGCAAGAGTAACTTAATCCACATTAGATAGCCTTATTTATTAAAAAGTCCATTCAGTAGTAGTCTTGGATCTATTTATCAATTGATCTTACAGTGCCTTGTGGGTTGTCACAGTTTAATAACGACAAGGAGATGCTGGATCCCTGCCGGGGGTTGAGTTATAAGCAGCAATCTGTGAATTGTTCCAATAGATTGAGTTGGGCTATAAATCCATAAAATAATGGTATCCTCTGAAAGGGCTTTCTCTGCTGTTTGATATAAATTGTAAATAAGACTTGATGGAGCATTAAAGTGAACTTTATATACAGATTGATGCAATGAGAAGGAGCAGCAAACAAGCAACCCGGACGTTCGCCCCATAAATTATGTTTTTATTTAAAATATTTTAAGAAATATTTAGAAGTTATAATCCAAATTTGGAAGTTAAGGATACCCTGTGTAGTGCAGTAGCAGAGCAAGTTTACCAGTCAAAATAATTATTTAAATTAATAACTGTTTTACCGTGATGGAATGCCTGATTCTCTCCTAATTAAAATGCATTAAGAAGAAGTGAAAAGCTTAATAAAGCACAGGGTGAGCAGTAGGAGGGAGCTAGTGTTTAGGCAGAAAGGTCTAAAAAAATATATTAACAAGAAACACATGTTACTGGAACCCTCCTACGGAGATCACAAGCTTGAAAGGCTCAGTCTGCAGATAGAGGAATTCAACTCGCTAGCAAACATGCAGACTCTATTTACTGCCTTGCAAGGTCTTCTACTCCTGTCACCTATTGTCACTGTAGCTTGTCCTAGCCGATGTCTATGCTTCAAGACAACTGTGAGGTGCATGCATCTGATGCTGGACAGCATTCCAGAAGTCCCAGTACAGACCAGTATACTGTGAGTCCATTTGCTATAGTTTTTAAGCCAAATCTTTTAGCTTCCTGTATATTTCTTCTTGCAAGTTTAATTTTATGTTTTGACTCAAGCAGTTT
The DNA here is from genome assembly GCF_027579735.1 of Bombina bombina. Taxonomy (NCBI): domain Eukaryota; kingdom Metazoa; phylum Chordata; class Amphibia; order Anura; family Bombinatoridae; genus Bombina; species Bombina bombina. Next base: position 987,811,280 of record NC_069499.1, on the reverse strand, counting down.
TTGTAGCCACTTTTCTCTCTATGACACATTTTATAGTTCTAAAATTATTTTTAATGGGCATGCTAATGCAAAAGTTTAAGCATTCAGGGCTAGAATACAAGTTGAGTCCTAATTTATCACTCCCCTGCAAACAGGCAAAATTACAAGTGGCTAGTGATTTGATCTCTGGGTAATTTTATAAATATGCCCCAAATGCCCCCCCCCCCCCCCCCAAAAAAAAAAAAAAATTAAAAAAAATAAATACAGTGTAGTGTATTTTATTAAAAAAATAAAAATTGTATCATTTTTATTTTTTAATAAATTTACTGTACTAGGCAGTATTTTGGGGGTAAAGTTGGCAGGTGTGGGTTGTTAGAAAAAAAAACGGCACTGAAAAGTGACTTTACATAGTGGTCTATGGGAACGGTATGTTCCCTGTAAATATATATGTATATGCTTATATACATATACATTTATGTGTTAATATGTGCATATACACATATTAACACAAATATATATGTATATAATTACATACATATATATATTTATATTTGCTGCAATTGTTGTGCTACTTACTCCCTTCGATTCACTTTGGTTCCGATGCCTTCTCTGAATGCATCAGAACGAGGCTCCCATTGTAGCCTATGGAAGTGCACTCTCGTAAGCGCAATACTTTCTAGCAATGTGAGCATGCGCTTGCGTTTGCATTGCACTTAACTTGGAATACCAGTGCACATAAGCGTGCGCTGATATTTCTCAGTACAGTGCTAATGTAATTTGTGCTCAAGTGATATTTAGCGCTCCACTTGTAATCTGGCTCTTAATAATTTGCACTAGGGACTTAAAGGGACACTGAACCCACATTTTTTCTTTTGTGATTCATGATAGAACATGCAATTTTAAGCAACTTTCTAATTTACTCCTAATATCAATTTTTCTTCGTTCTCTTACTATCATTATTTGAAAAAGAAGGCATCTAAGCTTCTTTTTGTTTCAGACCTCTGGACAGCACTTTTTTATTGGTGGATTAATTTATCCACCAATCAGCAAGAACAACCCAGGTTGTTCACCAAAAATGTGCCGGCATCTAAACTTACATTCTTGCATTTCAAATAAAGATACCAAGAGAATGAAGAAAATTTGATAATAGGAGTAAATTAGAAAGTTGCTTAAAATTTCATGCTCTATCTGAATCACAAAAGAAAAAAATTGGGTTCAGTGTCCCTTTTAAGCATTCTGTGTATTTAAAAGTGCAAACAAATGCTCTGTTAAAGCATTTTATTATTTGCATAAAGCCGTGTGTTTAACCCTTTGCAAATGAGTTAATCCCATAGTTAAATTCAGATCCAGAGCAGAAATGCACTACTGGGAGCTAGCTGAACACTCTAGGTGAGCCAACAGCAAGAGGCATATGTGCGTAGCCATCAATCAGCAGCTACCTCCCAATAGACCATTGCTTTTCCTCCACCTACATAGGTATGCTATTGAACAAAGTGAATGTGTTTATAGAAATAAAATGTAAAGTTTTAAAATTGACTGCTCTACCTGAACCATGAAAGTATTTTCATTATGATTTTTATGTCCTCTCAAAAGTGTTAAACACACAAAAGTAAAGTCCTAAGAATTGCAGCTTCTTATCAGAACACTGCCGGTGATTGGCTGCCTCAGGCAACTGCTTACCAGGCTTGCAACTTCCAAGCAAGACTTTACTGTTGTGTTTTAAAAGTCTTTGTGGGGGTTAAATGTTCAGTTTATGCAATTCACTAATTGTTTTGCATTCAAATGTCCTTTAACCCAAACAATATTTTACCATTACTATCTTTCCTAGTACTTGGAGCTGCCAATTGCAAATGACAAAGGTGATAAATAACCTGATAACTAATTGTCTTGTTTTGGAAAGTACCAAATCATTTGCATGTTTGAGCCATTGTACTCGGATCAACACCTGCATAGCAATAGCACTCCCTCCTATCTCCCTAGTGATCATCATAAAGTATTTGAGCTAAAGCATCAGAGCTGAAATTCCCATAAGTTTTATGCTCTTTTGCTCAGCAAACATGAATATATGAATGTATTCTGGAAAAATACATGTTGATTACAGCTTGGAGCCACCGAGCCAAGCACTTAGAAGAATCTATGACGTATAGTGGCTGCAAATGTGTACTTGGCCCATTCAAACTCCTTGCTGATTTTAAGCCAAGCAGATGTGATCAGTTTATCTCCTGTAATACCCCAATTATAATTTGTGTGATTATTCAGAACTGGGTGAATTAAGCAAACGTTTTATATTTCCTAATGTGCCAGCACTCCAAGTGCAAGTTCTCTGCAGGAGGCACAATCTTGTATATTAGGGTTTTATGTGTATCCAATGTCAAAAGATTTGCTTTAATGCAAGAGTTTAAGTTCTCAATCAGATATTAAAAGTAAATTCTAAAACCAAATTTCCCTATCAATTTAGACATCGGGGTAGATTTAACAACCAGCGGATGCTGCAATCTACCCCCGTAGTTTCCAGATCGCAGGAAACAAGAGTTAAGAAACAGCGGTCATAAGACCGCTGCTCCTTAACTCGTCCGCCACCTCTGAGGCGGTGGACAGCAATCATCCCGATCGGATATGATCGGGATGATTGACACCCCCTGCCTGCTGCCGATTGGCCGCATATCTGGAGGAGGCGGCATTGCACAAGCATTTCACTAGAAATGTTTGTGCAATGTTAAATGCCGACAGCCTATGCTGTTGGCATTTAGCGATGTCGGGCAGACGTGATCGCTACAGCGGATCATGTTCGTCTGACATTTTAATAAATCGGCCCCATTGCTTTATATTAAATACTGTGGGGTATGGGAGATTTTAATCTAAAAATTCCCATGACTTTAAACATTCAATTGGGAACTTAAATTCTGGCATTAAAGTTTGAGACTGGTTGTTTTCCGTTTAATTTTTATTTAATTTTATTATTATATGGGTGCGTGCGTGGTGTGTGTAACATTCTATAGCAGCAGTGTTTCTATAGTGTATGTGTGTGTCTGACTTCCATTTCTATATATTCATGCCACAAAAAAACCAATGCAGTTTGTCACTGTCCTTCAGGCTATAGTCTCATACAGATTAATAAATGGGAATTAACTCACACAATCCTCTGTTGCCAGATTGTTACTGAGCAGAATATGTATCAAAGTAAAGGACTTTTTAAACCTCTATATCCCAGCAACTACTGCTCATTTGTCGCCAACATCCCTTCTAGACAGTAAAATTCATCTGCATGCTAAATGTTGTAAATATTGGTACACTAGTTTTTGCTGTAGGTTAGGATAATCTTTTTTTTTCATGAAAAAGGTAAATTCCCCTGTTTATTAAAGGACCACTAAAAACAGTCAAATAACATAATCAACACATGCATAATAAATAGACAATGCAAAAGCACTTTGTTTGAATTTTACATTATTACTTTTGTTTCTGACAAATTTCAGTTTGTTTTATTTTCCTTCCTACTACATCATGTGGAAGCCATCAGTCAATTACAAAATGCATATACATATTCTTTGAATCTTGCACATGCTCAATAGTCCTTTAACAGTATTTAAAAGCTCCAAAATTAGGGGGGCGTGTCCTGGAGGCAGCCGTGATTGGCAGCAAAATTGAATGCAGAGTAAACCGGGCTAGTAAATTTGCCGTTTTACAGCTATCTCCAGCAAAATAATCCAATGAGACCAGCTTAGATCGATTCTGTAAGATATCCTGAGCTAAATGGTATTTTCAGTGGGTTCCTCTTGCTACGAAGTCCAGGTCTTTGGGACCTCCGGTAGCACATAAGTGTGCAGGCCTTCAGCGCCCCCCCCTCGTGCCAGGGCTTATTGGCACAATTCTCCTCAGTGCAAGCTACAGGAATGAAGCTCTCTAAATACTCACTCGAACATGGAGGGAGACAGCTATATGACAATACTTATTTCGCTAACCGAATTTGGAAATCAAATGAACACATGTTTTGGTCAGCTAAAAATTCTGGTGGAAACGCAATACAAAGAGGGAGATGTAGATATGCCTAATGTGATTGAGGAGAAAGATCTTGACAAGCCACACACTACAAAGCAGCTGAATATACTAAGCCCTATCAGGGAGGTAATCCATCACGGAGTGTGGCGAGACCTCTCCAACACTATTCTAGATCCTTGACAGACTGCCTACCTACGACTTCATCTACACTGAGCTGCTTGCACTACATCTCTGGAGTACCGGGTGTATGAAAACTTGACGTGGGTCGAATGCTTTACAAGCAGTTAAGAATTACAGAGACAGTATTATATAATCCTGTTGTGTTTCCCTTGGGTATAGGCTGATAGATTTATGTACTTTCATCTCTACAGCTGGATTTCAGGGTATAGCACTTATACTTGTAGAGAAACAACAACAAACTTAACCCACAAGATCTGAAGCCAGCTATGCACCACTGATAAAAATTGTCAAATGACACTTCTTAGTGCAGCACATGTGTGAATTAGATCACTTATTTAAAAGCTGAGCAGATTGTTCAGTCAGATATTGTGACATCTTTGTGTCTGTGTGAGTAACATGACCCTACGATCTACATACCACATGGCTTGACACTAAAGCGGATTTTATAATACGCTGTTTAACCTAATCTAATGTTGATACCTTTGTTGTGGAGATCTCTAAATCCTATGCTTTCAACTATTTCTTCCTTTAAATGTGCAGATTGCATTGAATTTGTTGAATGAGTGTTTTAGCAACTAGGGCTCTACAGCAGCTGGAGTCTTTCTTATATATTCCAAACACACTACCCAAGCCGCTGCAGATCCGGAACAAACCCTGACATCATGGTTGGAGCGGAGGTGAACTAAACCAATAGTAAGGCAGCGGGGGTGCTGGCTATAAAACGGCCAATGAAGCTGTGTAAAGATTCAAAGATAAAGAAAGTGCAGCCGCACTAAAAGAGGAATCAGAGGGCTGAGTAAAAAATTATTTTCTTTATTGTAAATCCATTTAAAAGTAGTACAAGGCTAACAAACGCCCTGATTAGTTTCATGCTCCATTGAGCACTTAATCATAGGGAAAGTTTACTAGGCGCACACTCCCTATTTAAAGGGAAAGAGCACCTAATAATCAATTAAAAACAATACAAAAGTATCTACAATCTATACAAAAGATATCTTAAATACAAATGCTATGACATAAGAAAGTATAAACAATAGAAGACATAAGCATCAGTTATATAACAAAACTTATTCAAAATATATAAAGTATGTTAATTATGAAGCAAGACTTCTAATATGCAATCCTCTATTGTGCCCATAACATCACTATAAATGTAAAAATAGAGAATACATATACCCATACACCACTACAAGTGCACTAATTAAAAATGTAATATAGTTCTTGTTTAAATAATAACTTATATCTATCACCTCCCCTAGGGGGAGACATTACTCGATCAATGACCTGAACCCTCATATTGAAAGTGTTAGTCATATGAATCAAATTAAAATGCCTGGCCACTGCAGATTCTTTAACATACTCTCTAGTGTCCCTTATATGCTCCCTAATCCTAGATCTTAATTCTCTGGTTGTTTGACCTGTATATTGCAATGAACAAAGTTTACACTCAAGGAGATAAACTACAAAGGAAGCCCTACAGTTAGCATAAAATGTATGTATAAATTCTTCACCCTTGACGGTGCTCCTAAAACGATTCCCCACATGTAAGAAGCCACAGGTGACACATGAACCATGGCCGCACCTATATGTCCCTTTCTTTTTAATCCAATTGTTTCTATCGGTATGATCAGAACAAACTAGACTAGGGGATAATCTAGAGGACAATGTAGAAGGTCTTTTGGGCACAAATTTACAAGCATCAATATAGGATCTAAGAGTAGCATCCTCCTCAAGTAAATGAAGATTCTTTTTCACAATAGAATATACCTGATAAAATTGACTTGAGTACTCTGTCAAAAAGACCACCGTTACCTGGGATATAGGATCCTTTCTCCTTGATCCCTGAATTAACTCAAACTGAGACTTATTCCTTATTTCATTATATTTTTGGTTAAGCAGTTGCTAAGCATAACCCCTCATTTTTAGGCGTTCAATTAATGCTTTAGCTTGCTGTTCAAATAATTCACTAGAGTTGGTGTTTCTACGTAGACGCATAAACTGACCCCTGGGAATTGATCGCACTAAATGTGGCGGATGACATGACTTCGCATGTAGAATAGTGTTCCCAGCTGTCGGCTTACGGAACGTGTCACTTATAACAACACCCTTATCAACATCTCCTTTCAAAGTCAAATCAAGAAAGTTAGCTATGTCTCACCTACAAACTTGAGATTAAGTTAATTTTGACTAAGATATGCCATGAAACCAATATGATCAAATGGCTCCCTGACAACAAAAATCAAGTCATCTATGAAACGCATATAAAACACAATCTGTTCCTTAAAGGGATTCTGTTCAGTATATAAATACAAATTCTCCCACCAACCCACATACAGATTTGCGAACGAAGGGGCAAACTTTGCCCCCATCGCCGTTCCGCAAATCTATATGTTAAACTTGTTGTCGAACATGAAAAAAATATGTTTTATGATAAAAATTCAATGATTTCACATAAAACCAACTTAATCTCTTCTGAAAACCTGGTGTACATATCAAAAAAATATCTCATAGCTTGAATACCAAAAAGGTGGGGTATACTAGAGTATAATGCAGTGGCATCTACCACTACCCATCTGAACTCCGGTTCCCACCTAAATTTTTTAAGCAATTGTAAGAGGTGAGTGGAGTCCCTTAGATAACTCTTCAGACCCCTCACCAGGGGTTGCAGAATTGAGTCAACCCACTCAGAAGTGGGTTCAAACAATGACCCAATCCCCGAGACAATAGGATGTCCCGGGGGTTGGGTCATACTTTTGTGAGTTTTAGGTAAGTAATGAAATATTGGAATCCGAGGATTCTCCGGAACCAATGACCCAATCTGGTCCCTGGTGAGGAGTCCAACAGTAACAGTCTGCTCAAGTATTCTCTGCAGTTTTGACTTAAACAGAAATGTAGGATTAGAACTAAGTTTTCTGTAAGTGTGACAATCACTGAGTTGTAGAAAAGAAGAGGCGGATCCATCCAATACTTCCAAAACACTGTGAATTTATTGTAGCAATTTTCTTTCACAAACAATTGTTGCAAAAAACTTCAGAGACACACACTTAAAACCATAGGAGCTGATGTGAGGTCCGGTTTCAGTCTTACATGTTTCGGCGGATCCTGACCGCCTTAATCATAGACCATGGAGTCAGACCATGAAGTCAACAATTTGTGAAAGAAAATTGCTACAATAAATTCACAGTGTTTTGGAAGTATTGGATGGATCTGCCTCTTCTTTTCTACTTCATGTAACTTGCAAACAGGAAGGAGTTTGCTCTCAGGATCACATCCCAAATTGGAAGGCAGCATCAGGTGCAGTTGTGACCGGGCGAGCTGTGAAATTTGGGACACAACAGGAACCGCGACTGTGGAGGTTGCAAGCGGACACTCTACACCAGGTAAGACCTCTTCCTTCTGCTTTGAAAGGAGTCAGATCCGGGAGGACAGACCAAGTGAGGCTGCCGCATGAAGAGCGGGGTGAGTGAGAGTGTATTTAACCGCATTTAGCAACCTGTACCTGTAGTTCATATAAAGCTTGCTATATAAAAAAGGGGAAAACACACTGCACCTCATGTACTTGTGGCTAAGGGACTAAAGACATTGCACAGGGCAAACCTGGTTTTGCCATTTTTTCAGAAAATCACTGAGTTGTCTGATATTCTCCAGAACATAGTCATCCTTATTAAGGATGACTACATTCCCACCCTTGTCCGAATTTCTAATAACAACATTTTTGTTGTTCTCGAGTGTCATTAGGGCAACTCTCTCTTTATGAGTCAAATTAAATGTTTTTTTCTTTTGTTTTATAGAATCCTCTAAAGCTATATTCTCCCTCTCCACTTTCTTCTGATATAGGTTTAGCTCTGGACCTCTAAATTGAATTGGATAAAAGCTGGAGGCTTCCATTCCAAATTCACTCTCCATACCCCTAAGATTTTCTAATGTGAAGTTTAATTGTAAATTAGTACATATATAATTTACTTCACCAATCCTATTACAATTACCTTCGTCGTGTATATTATCTATGTATATTATCTATGGGTAAACTATTATCCTGCACTGAAAAAACCTCTTCAAAGTTAACTTCTTTATAAATTTATAAACATCCAAGAGTGTCTTGAATGCAGAAAAGGTGTTAGTGGGTGCAAAACCAAGTCCCCTAGACAATAAAGAAATCTGTTCCGCTGTTAAAGTGGTATCAGAGATATTAAGAACAGTTAGTCCTTCTTGTTCACTTTTGGTTTTCTCCCCGACTTTCTTCATTCTTCTCCCAGCTCTTGTTTTTTTCCTAAAGGGTCTACTGATTGTTATTTAACCTTAGGACGAACTACCATTTCTTCCTCATCTGAATCTCCCTCATCACCGCCATCAGGTACCTGCAAAGACAAGAAAGAGCAAGAGAAAAGAGAAGAAGAGGAAAGCAAAGAAGAAGAAGAAGAAGAGGTGGAAAAAGAAAGAGGTACAGACTCTCCACTACCATCAGAAAAATTGGATTCCTTATCTGAATTTTCTGTAGCGGAAAAAACAACTCTACGTTTATTATTCTTTTTCAAAATACTGTAGACTTAGGGGCCATATTCAGGACTTCCTCTGTATCTTTGTCATTCTTCTTACTGTCTTGTTTATTCGAGGGTGTGTTCTTGTGATTTTTACCAGAACCCTTCTTGAAATATCTCCCTTTTGGCCTGCGTTGAAATTGTGACCAGTTATAAACTTTATTGTTGGCATAGTCCTCAAGGTCATGACTAAATTTAGTGCCTTCCCTATCGGCCAATTCATCATCAGATTTTTTTTACTTTATTTTTCAGCACAGATTTGAATTCTTTATACTTTTCATCTGATTTAAATGCTTTAAGGTCACTTTTCACAGAAGTTATTTGATCTTTCAATTTATCCCTTTTAAAATTCTTACTCCTGTTAACAATGTCCATTAATTTTAATGAGCAAATGGTAAGGGCCTCGTTCCCTTCATCTGTTAATGCTGGGACCTCTAAGTCAAAAGAGGGGTATTTTTTAATGCGCAGTCCACAAGGGATTTTCTTATCATTTATATAGTGGTCAAAAGAGACCACATCCCACATTAATCGAAGATCATTGAGCAAAAGTTTTTCCAACCAAAAAAAGAGACTCTTTAGAGTATTGTTAGTCCCTCCTGGGGTGTCACCCATAGTGAACATTTTCTCAAAGAAGCTTTTCCTATACTCCATAATAAAAATAGATCTGTTAAAGCTCATATTTTCTTCCTCCACAGCAAATGTAGTAAGATTAGCCAAAAAACGTACCAGGTGAAAAATATGGCCCTATATAATATATGTAAACACCATAAATGGTGTGTATAAAAAACCTGAAACCTCTTGCCCAAACAGTAACCACAAATAATTATTTTTACACCTCCACTCAAAGCAAACTCAAAAATGACCAACAGTCCATAGACTACAATTGCATCGAGGTACTCACTGTGTGTATTATAAATTAGCGCTTGAAAAATGACTCCTTAATCCAACATATGGTTCATCAAAATGTTGGCAATATATACACAATTTGCATGAACTGTGGATTTGTGTATATATTGCCAACATTTTAATGAACCATTTTTAATATGGAGCATAGGAAAAGCTTCTTTAAGAAAATTTTCACTATGGGTGACACCCCAGGAGGGACTAACAATACTCTAAAGAGCCTCTGTTTTCTGTTGGAAAAACTTTTTCTCAATGATCTTCGATTAATGTGGGATGCGGTCTCTTTTGACCACTATATAAATGCTAAGAAAATCCCTCGTGGAATGCGCATTAAAAAATACCCCTCTTTTGACTTAGAGGTCCCAGCATTAACAGTTGAATGGAACGAGACCCTTACCATTTGCTCATTAAAATTAATGGACATTCTTAACAGGAGTAAGAATTTTAAAAGGGATACATTAAAAGTTCAAATAACTTCTGTGAAAAGTGACCTTAAAGCATTTAAATCAGATGAAAAGTATAAAGAATTCAAATCTGTGCTGAAAAATAAAGTAAACAAATCTGACGATGAATTGGCCGATAGGAAAGGCACTAAATTTAGTCGTGACCTTGAGGACTATGCCAACAATAAAGTTTAGAACGGGTCACAATTTCAACGCAGGGCAAAAGGGAGATATTTCAAGAAGGGTTCTGGTAAAAATCACAAGAAAACACCCTCAAATAAACAAGACTGTAAGAAGAATGACAAAGATACAGATGAAGTCCTGAATATGGCCCCTAAGTCTATTTTCAAAAAAAATAATAAACGTAGAGTTGTTTCTTACTCTACAGAAAATTCGGATCAGGAATCCAATTTTTCTGATGGCAGTCTGCACCTCTTTCTGTTTCCACCTCTTCTTCTTTGCTTTCCTCTTCTCTTTCCTCTTGCTCTTCCTGGTCTTTTATAAATAATAATAAGAGGATAGGCGCAGAGGTATTATTGGGCACACTTAGGATAAGAGTCTAGATAACAAGATAATTATCAGCTAAAGAGCTAAAGGATAAGATAATTGTTAAAATGTCATCAAAATAAAAAAATCCTAAATTAATGTTAACCACACATGGATATCAGAACAATTATAAATGCGATAGTTTAGAAATGAGGCTTACTAATAACTGTTAAACCTTTCTATGGGGGGTCTGTGAATTATATGTCCCAGACTGGTAGTTGTGTGTTTCAGAGTAACATATGTTAAAGGGACACTGAACCCAAATTTTTTCTTTCGTGATTCAGATAGAGCATGCAATTTTAAGCAACTTTCTAATTTACTCATATTATCAAATATTCTTAATTCTCTTGGCATCTTTATTTGAAATGCAAGAATGTAAGTTTAGATGCCAGCCTATTTTTGGTGAACAACCTGGGTTGTCCTTGCTGATTGGTGGATAAATTCATCCACCAATAAAAAAGTGCTGTCCAGAGTTCTGAACCAAGAAAAAGCTTAGATGCCTTCTTTTCAAATAAAGATAGCAAGAGAACGAAGAAAAATTGATAATAGGAGTAAATTAGAAAGTTGCTTAAAATGTTATGCTCTATCTGAATCACGAAAGAAAAAAATTGGGTTCAGTGTCCCTTTAATAGCAGATATCTCTATGTATTCATGTACAGAAGTCTCGTAAGCTCACGTAAGTCTTACTTATCATAAATCAAATAACAAATAGATAGGTTGTATCTAGTGTGGACATTATTAGGTATATAGCGGGTGGCAAGGAACCATCCCACTATATAAGAAAACAAAGAAAATTTAAAACTGTGTGTGTTAAGAGAGAAACACACATATGTTCTAATAGGTTATTACTGACTTCTCCAATATACCTGTGGGCACATAAGACCCAAAATACTATTAAATATAGATATAGTTAGAGTGCATATCGTAGTCCTTATTTAAGGGTTGCAGAAACGTGGACAGAAATAAAAGTAATGCAAGTAATATAAACCCCTCAATATAGGAGCGAATCACAGTACGCTCATGATTACCGTTAGCTAGGTATATATTAACATTATTTGCTGCCTGTAACTGCCTGTAAGTAGTTGCCCCAATTTTTTAAACTTAAAGGGACACTGAACCCAAATTTTTTCTTTCGTGATTCAGATAGAGCATGCAATTTTAAGCAACTTTCTAATATACTCCTATTATCAAATTTTCTTTATTCTCTTGGTATGTTTATTTGAAAAGCAAGAATGTAAGTTTAGATGCCGGCCCATTTTTGGTGAACAACCTGGGTTGTCCTTGCTGATTGGACAGCACCAATAAACAAGTGCTGTCCATGGTTCTGATCCAAAAATTTGCTGGCTCCTTAGCTTAGATGCCTTCTTTTTCTAATAAAGATAGAAAGAGAACGAATACAATTTTACAATAGGAGTAAATTAGAAAGTTGCTTAAAATTGCATGCTCTATCTGAATCATGAAAGAAAAAAATTGGGTTCAGTATCTCTTTAAACTAAAATCTATATTTGCCAATTAAGGCCAACAAATATAAGAGTATGGTTTGGAGATGCATACACATAAGTGCTAATGGGTTATTACTAACTTCTCCAATATACCTGTGGGTACATAAGACCCAAAATACTATTAATTATAGATATAGTTAGAGTGCATATCGTTAACTTTATTAAGGGCTGCACAGATGCGGACAACAATAAATGTAGTGGGAGTAATCGATAAACCCCTCAATATAGGAGCGAGTCACAGTGCACTCATCGTTACCATTAGCTAGATATATATTTATATTAGTTGCTGCCCGTAACTGCCCATAAGTGGTAACCCCAATGTAAATATAATAGAGTAAATTTAAACTAGATTCTATATTGCCAATTAAGGCCAACAAATATAAGAGTATGATTTGGAGAAGCAGTGCGAACGCCTGACGCGCGTTTCGCCTACTGCTTTGACAAACATAAGAAATAATATATGGTCTAGTATGGCATGAGGGTTAGGGGGGTCAGGGGGTCTCAGTTATTGGCTACTATTCCGATCTGACTGGTCAATCCAACTAAGAAGCTTTACGGGTCCACAGTGATTCCCACGGCTCCCACACAAGGCAGTAGTCATTTAATTGTCTGCGCTCTCTAAAGACAACATTTTCCATACTTTTAATATGGTTTACACAGTCTATTACTCCCTGCCACCTGGGGGGTTGGCTCTTTTTCCAATTTCTAGCTATAAGCAATTTAGTGGAAACGAGGATACATAAGAGTAAGCTTTGTTTTTTTTTGGAAAGTTTGTTAACTTTGAAGAGGTTTTATTCAGTGCAGGATAATATTTTACCCATAGATAATATACATGATGAAAGTAATTGTAATAGGATTGGTGAAGTAAATAATATATGTACTGTACTAATTTACAATTAGACCTCAGAGATAACATCACATTAGAAAATCTTAGGGGTATGGAGAGTGATTTTGGTATGGAAGATGGGGATATTCCTATCCCCACTAAACATTCCTCCAGCTTTTATCCAATTCAATTTAGAGGTCCAGAGCTAAACCTATATCAGAAGAAAGTGGAGAGGGAGATTATAGCTTTAGAGGATTCTATAAAACAAAAGAAAAAAACATGTAATTTGACTCATAAAGAGAGAGTTGCCCTAATGACACTTGAGAACAACAAAAATGTTGTTATTAGAAATAATGGTGATTATGTTCTGGAGAGTATCAGACAACTCAGTGATTGTCACACTTACAGAAAACTTAGTTCTAATGCTACATTTCTCTTGTTAAGTGTATCCAGTCCACGGATCATCCATTACTTGTGGGATATTCTCATTCCCAACAGGAAGTTGCAAGAGGACACCCACAGCAGAGCTGTAATATAGCTCCTCCCCTAACTGTCATAGCTAGTCATTCTCTTGCAACTCTCAACAAGCTAGGATGTTGTAGGAGAGAGTGGTTAAATATAGTTAGTTTATTTTCTTCAATCAAAAGTTTGTTATTTTTAAATAGTACCGGAGTTGTGCTATTTTATCTCAGGCAGTAAATAGAAGAAGAATCTGCCTGAGGTTTCTATGATCTTAGCAGGTTGTAACTAAGATCCATTGCTATTCTCACATATGTCTGAGGGGATTACACAGATGAGGTAACTTCAGCGAGAGAATGGCGTGCAGTTTATTCTGCTATCAGGTATGTGCAGTTATAATTTTTTCTAGAGATGGAAAACACTAGAAAATGCTGCTGATACCGGATTAATGTAAGTTAAGCCTGAATACAGTGATTTAATAACGACTGGTATCATGCTTACTCCCAGGGGTAATACCCTTATGATATTGCAATATAAACGTTTGCTGGCATGTTTAATCGTTTTTATATATGCATTGGTGATAAAACTTTATTTTGGGGCCTAGTTTTTTCCACATGGCTGGCTTAAATTTTGACTAGAAACAGTTTTACTGAGGCTTTCCACTGTTATAGTATAAAAGTTACAGTTGGTGTAGTTAAAATTACAAACTGTGACATCCAGCTTCCCTCAGGAGTCCCCTGTATGCTATAGGACATCTCTAAAGGGCTCAAAGGCTTTCCAAAGTCGTTTATTGGGGAAGGTAGGACCACAGCTTGCTGTGGCAGTTGGTTGTGACTGTTAAAAAAACAAAAACAAAACAAAAACAAAAAAAACCCTGTCTATTTCGTTTTTTTGATCCGTTTTTTGAACTAAGGGGTTAATCATCCATTTGCAAGTGGATGCAATGCTCTGCTAGCCTATTACATACACTGTAAAAATTTCGTTTGATTTACTGCATTTTTTCACTGTTTTTCAAATTCTGACAAAATTTGTTTCTCTTAAAGGCACAGTACCGTTTTTTATATTTGCTTGTTAACTTGATTTAAAGTGTTTTCCAAGCTTGCTAGTCTCATTGCTAGTCTGTATAAACATGTCTGACATAGAAGAAACTCCTTGTTCATTATGTTTAAAAGCCATGGTGGAACCCCCTCTTAGAATGTGTACCAAATGTACTGATTTCATTTTATGCAATAAAGATCATATTCTGTTTTTAAAAAAATTATCACCAGAGGAATCTGACGAGGGGAAAGTTATGCCGACTAACTCTCCCCACGTGTCAGACCCTTTGACTCCCGCCCAAGGGACTCACGCTCAAATGGCGCCAAGTACATCTAGGGCGCCCATAGCGTTTACTTTGCAAGACATGGCAGCAGTCATGGATAATACACTGTCAGCGGTATTAGCCAGACTACCTGAACTTAGAGGTTAGCGAGATAGCTCTGGGGTGAGACAAAATGCAGAGCATACTGCCGCTTTAAGAACCATGTCTGATACTGCCTCACAATATGCAGAAGCTGAGGAAGGATAGCTTCAGTCAGTGGGTGATGTTAATGAGTCAGGAAAAATACCTGATTCTAATATTTCTACATTTAAATTTAAGCTTGAACACCTCCGCGTGTTACTTAGGGAGGTTTTAGCTGCTCTGAATGACTGTGATACCATTGCAGTGCCAGAGAAATTTTGTACACTGGATAAATGCTTTGCAGTGCCGGTGTGTACTGATGTTTTTCCAATACCTAAAAGGTTTACAGAAATTATTAATAATGAATGGGGTAGACCAGGTGTGCCATTCTCTTCCCCTCCTATTTTTAGAAAAATGTTTTCCAATAGACGCCACCACACGGGACTTATGGCAGACAGTCTCTAAGGTGGAGGGAGCAGTTTCTACTCTAGCAAAGCGTACTACTATCCCTGTCGAGGACAGTTGTGCTGTTTTAGAGCCAATGGATAAAAAATTAGAAGGTTACCTTAAGAAAATATTTATTCAACAAGGTTTTATCCTACAGCCCATTGCATGCATTGCCCCTGTCACTGCTGCTGCGGCGTACTGGTTTGAGTCTCTGGAAGAGGCTTTACAGGTAGAGACTCCATTGGATGACATACTTGGCAAACTTAGAGCACTTAAGTTAGCCAATTATTTTATTTCTGATGCCATTGTTCATTTGAATAAACTAACGGCTAAGAATTCTGGTTTTGCTATACAGGCGCGCAGAGCGCTATGGCTTAAATCATGGTCAGCTGACGTGACTTTAAAATCTAAGCTACTTAACATTCCCTTCAAGGGGCAGACCATATTCGGGCCTGGTTTGAAGGAGATTATTGCTGATATCACGGGAGGAAAAGGTTGTGCCCTTCCTCAGGACAGGTCCAAATCTAGGGCCAAACATTCTAATTTTCATGCCTTTCGAAACTTCAAGGCAGGGGCGGCATCAACTTCCTCTAATAATAAACAAGAGGGAACTTTTGCTCAATCCAAGACGGTCTGGAGACCAAACCAGACCTGGAAAAAAGGTAAGCAGGTCAAAAAGCCTGCTGCTGCCTCTAAGACAGCATGAAGGAATGACCCCCTATCCGGTAACGGATCTAGTAGGGGGCAGACTTTCACTCTTCGCCCAGGCGTGGGCAAGAGATGTTCAGGATCCCTGGGCGTTGGAAATTATATCCCAGGGATATCTTCTGGACTTCAAAGCTTCCCCCCCAAAAGGGAGATTTCACCTTTCACAATTATCTGCAAACCAGATAAAGAGTGAGGCATTCTTACACTGTGTACGAGACCTCCTAGTTATGGGAGTGATCCATCCAGTTCCAAAGGAGGAACAGGAACAGGGTTTTTACTCAAATCTGTTTGTGGTTCCCAAAAAAGAGGGAACCTTCAGACCGATTTTGGATCTAAAGATCTTAAACAAATTCCTCAAAGTTCCGTCGTTCAAGATGGAAACTATTCGTACCATCCTACCACTGATCCAGGAGGGTCAATATATGACTACAGTGGATCTAAAGGATGCTTATCTTCACTTTCCGATACACAAAGATCATCGGTTTTTCAGGTTTGCCTTTCAAGACAGGCATTACCAGTTGTAGCTCTTCCCTTGGGATTAGCTACAGCCCCAAGAATCTTTACAAAGGTTCTAGGGTCGCTTTTGGCGGTCCTAAGTCCGCGGGGCATAGCAGTAGCCCCTTATTTAGACGACATCCTGATACAAGCATCAAACTTCCAAATTGCCAAGTCTCATACGGACGTAGTACTGGCATTTCTGAGGTTGCATGGGTGGAAAGTGAACGAGGAAAAGTGTTCTCTATTCCCACTCACAAGAGTTTCCTTTCTAGGGACTCTGATAGATTCTGTAGAAATGAAAATTTACCTTGACGGAGTCCAGGTTATCAAAGCTTCTAAATTCCTGTCGGGTTCTTCATTCCATTCCGCGCCCTTTGGTGGCTCAGTGTATGTAAGTAATCGGCTTAATGGTAGCGGCAATGGACATAGTGCCGTTTGCACGCTTACATCTCAGACTGCTGCAACTATGCAGGCTCAGTCAGTGGAGCGGGGATTACACAGATTTGGCCCCTCAACTGAATCTGGACCAAGAGACCAGGGATCCTCTTCTCTGGTGGCTATCTCGGGTCCATCTGTCCAAAGGTATGACCTTCGCAGGCCAGATTGGACTATTGTAACAACAAATGCCAGCCTTCTAGGTTGGGGTGCAGTCTGGAACTCCCTGAAGGCTCAGGGATCGTGGACTCAGGAGGAGTCTCTCCTTCCAATAAATATTCTGGAACTAAGAGCGATATTCAAGGCTCTTCAGGTTTGGCCTCAGTTAGCAACTCTGAGGTACATCAGATTTCAGTCGGTCAACATCACGACTGTAGCTTACATCAACCATCGAGGGGGAACAAGAAGTTCCCTAGAGATGTTAGAAGTTTCAAAAATAATTCACTGGGCAGAGATTCACTCTTGCCACCTATCAGCTATCCATATCCCAGGTGTAGAGCACTGGGAGGCGGATTTTCTAAGTCGTCAGACTTTTCATCCGGGAGAGTGGGAACTCCATCCGGAGGTATTTGCACAACTGATTCTCCATTGGGGCAAACCAGAACTGGATCTCATGGCGTCTCGCCAGAACGCCAAGCTTCCGTGTTACGGATCCAGGTCCAGGGATCCCAAGGCGACACTGATAGATACTCTAGCAGCGCCCTGGTCTTTCAACCTGGCTTATGTGTTTCCACCGTTTCCTCTGCTCCCTCGACTGATTGCCAAGATCAAGCAGGAGAGAGCATCAGTGATTCTGATAGCACCTGCATGGCCACGCAGGACCTGGTATGCAGATCTAGTGGACATGTCATCCTTTCCACCATGCTCTCTGCCTCTGAGACAGGACCTTCTACTTCAGGGTCCTTTCAACCATCCAAATCTAATTTCTCTGAGGCTGACTGCCTGGAGATTGAATGCTTGATTTTATCAAAGCGTGGCTTCTCCGAGTCAGTTATTGATACCTTAATACAGGCACGAAAGCCTGTCACCAGGAAAATTTACCATAAGGTATGGCATAGATATCTTTATTGGTGTGAATCCAAGGGTTACTCATGGAGTAAGGTCAGGATTCCTAGGATTTTATCTTTTCTCCAAGAAGGTTTGGAAAAAGGATTGTCAGCTAGTTTCTTAAAGGGACAGATTTTTGCTCTGTCTATTCTTTTGCACTAGCGTCTGGCAGATGTTCCAGACGTTCAGGCATTTTGTCAGGCTTTAGTTTGAATCAAGCCTGTGTTTAAACCTGTTGCTCCACCATGGAGCTTAAACTTGGTTCTTAAGGTTCTTCAAGGAGTTACGTTTGAACCTCTTCATTCCATAGATAAACTTTTATCTTGGAAAGTTCTTTTTTTTTTTTTTTTTTGGTAGCTATTTCCTCAGCTCGTAGAGTCTCTGATCTATCTGCCTTACAATGTGATTCTCCTTATCTGATTTTTCATACGGATAAGGTAGTCCTGCGTACCAAACCTGGGTTCTTACCTAAGGTGGTATCTAACAAGAATATCAATCAAGAGATTGTGGTTCCATCCTTGTGTTACACAATCTGGACGTGGTCTGTGCTTTAAAGTTTTACTTACAAGCTACTAAAGATTTTCGTCAAACATCTGCTTTGTTTGTTGTCTACTCTGGACAGAGGAGAGGTCAAAAGGCTTTGGCAACCTCTTTTTCTTTTTGGCTAAGAAGCTTAATCCGCTTAGCCTATGAGACTGCTGGACAGCAGCCTCCTGAAAGGATTACAGCTCATTCCACTAGAGCTGTGGCTTCCACTTGGGCCTTTAAAAATGAGGCTTCTGTTGAACAGATTTGCAAGGCGGCAACATGGTCTTCGCTTCATACTTTTTCAAAATTTTACAAATTTAATACTTTTGCTCCTTCGGAGGCTATATTTGGGAGAAAGGTTTTACAGGCAGTGGTTCCTTCCATTTAAGTTTCTGCCTTGTCCCTCCCTCCATCCGTGTACTTTAGCTTTGGCATTGGTATCCCACAAGTAATGGATGATCCGTGGACTGGATACATTTAACAAGAGAAAACATAATTTATGCTTACCTGATAAATTTATTTCTCTTGTAGTGTATCCAGTCCACGGCCCGCCCTGTCATTTTAAGGCAGGTAATTTTTAAATTTAAACTACAGTAACCACTACACCCTATGGTTCCTCCTTTCTCGGCTTGTTTTCGGTCGAATGACTGGCTATGACAGTTAGGGGAGGAGCTATATTACAGCTCTGCTGTGGGTGTCCTCTTGCAACTTCCTGTTGGGAATGAGAATATCCCACAAGTAATGGATGATCCGTGGACTGGATACACTACAAGAGAAATAAATTTATCAGGTAAGCATAAATTATGTTTTCTGTTTAAATCAAAACTGCAGAGAATACTTGAACAGACTGTTACTGTTGCACTCCTCACCAGGGACCAGATTGGGTCATTGGTTCCGGAGAATCCTCAGATTCCAATATTTCATTACTTACCTAAAACTCACAAAAGTATGACCCAACCCCCAAGATGTCCTATTGTCTTTGGGATTGGATCATTGTTTGAACCCACTTCTGAGTGGGTTGACTCAATTCTGCAACCTCTGATGAGGGGTCTGAAGAGTTATCTAATGGGCTCCACTCACCTCTTACAATTGCTTAAAAACTTTAGGTGGGAACCGGAGTTCAGATGGGTATTGGTTGATGCCACTGCATTATACTCTAGTATACCTCACCTTTTTTGTATTCAAGCTATGAGATATTTTTTTTAAATGTACACAAGGTTTTCAGAAGAGATTAAGTTGGTTTTATGTGAAATCATTGAATTTTTGTTAAAACATAATTTTTTCTTGTTTGACAAGGAGTTCTAGATACAGATTTGCGGAACGGCGATGGGGGCAAAGTTTGCCCCTTCATTCGCAAATCTGTATGTGGGATGGTGGGAGAATATGTATTTATATACTGAACAGAATCCCTTTAAGGAACAGATTGTGTTTTATATGCGTTTCATAGATGACTTGATTTTTGTTGTCAGGGAGCCATTTGATCATATTGGTTTCCTGGCATATCTTAGTCAAAATGAACTTAATCTCAAGTTTGTAGGTAAGACTTATGGAGTTATAGCTAACTTTTTTGATCTGACTTTGAAAGGAGATGTTGATAAGGGTGTTGACATAAGCAACATGTTCCGCAATCCGACAGCTGGGAACATTATTCTACATGAAAAGTCATGTCATCCACCACATTTAGTGCGATCAATTCCCAGGGGTCAGTTTATGTGTCTACGTAGAAACACCAACTCTAGTGAATTATTTGAACAGCAAGCTAAAGTTTTAATTGAATGCCTAAAAATGAGGGGGTATGATAAGCATTTACTTAACCAAAAATATAATGAAATAAGGAATAAGTCTGTTTGAGTTAATTCAGGGGTCAAGGAGAAAGGACCCTATTACCCAGGAAACGGTGGTCTTTTCGACAGAATATTCAAGTCAATCTTATCAGTTATGTTCTATTGTGAAAAAGAATCTTCATTTACTTGAGGAGGATGCTACTCTTAGATCCTATATTGGTGCTTGTAAATTTGTGCCCAAAAGACCTTCTACATTGTCCTTTAGATTATCCCCTAGTTTAGTTTGTTCTGATCATACTGATAGAAGCAATTGGATTAAAAAGAAAGGGACCTATAGGAGCGGCCATGGTTCATGTGTCACCTGTGGCTTCTTACATGTGGGGAATGGTTTTAGGAGCACCGTAACGGGTGAAGAATTTACACATACATTTTATGCTAACTGTAGGACTACCTTTGTAGTTTATCTCCTTGAGTGTACACTTTGTTCATTGCAATATACAGGTCAAACAACCAGAGAATTAAGATCTAGGATTAGGGAGCATATAAGGGACACTAGAGAATATGTTAAAGAATCTGCATTTTAATTTGATTCATATGACTATCGCTTTCAATATGAAGGTTCAGGTCATTGATCGAGTAATGTCTCCCCCTAGGGGAGGTGATAGATATAAGTTATTATTTAAATAAGAACTATATTGGATTTATAGACTGAGGACTGTCACCCCCCAAGGCTTGAACTGTGAATGGGACATGAGCTATTTTGTTGAATAATAATGGGATATTTTAGTATTCACATATACATATTATTATGTCTTTAGACTGTCCGATTTTTGGTACATGTAGCTCTAAGTGTTAATGAAGTTATAAATTATTATGTATAATTTATTATATATTCTCTATCTAATGATTACTCTATTGCACTATGGTTGATCTCATTTTGAATTTGTATAGGGGTGCACTCGTAGTGGTATATGGGTATATGTATTCTCTATTTTTACATTTATAGTGATGTTACGGGCATAATAGAGGATTGCATATTGAAAGTCTTGCTCCATAATTAACATACTTTATATATTTTGAATAAGTTTTGTTATATAACTGATGCTTATGTCTTCTATTGTTTATACTTTCTTATGTCATAGCATTTTTATTTAAGATATCTTTTTGTATAGATTGTAGATACTTTTGTATTGTTTTTAATTGATTATTAGGTGCTCTTTCCCTTTAAATAGGGAGTGTGTGCCTAGCAAACTTACCCTATGATTAAGTGCTTAATGGAGCACAAAACTAGTCAGGGCGTTTTGTTATCCTTGTACCATATTTTAATGGATTTACAATAAAGAAAATATTTTTTTACTTAGCCCTCTGATTCCTCTTTTATCTTTATCTTTGAATTTCTTTCTTATATATTACCTATGAGTGACCGTCTATACCATTTGAGATCCTCCCCAGTGTCATATTTCCTCATCAGGGTACAAGAGTGACCCTGCTTGATATGGGAGGTATTACAACCCTAGTTAAAATGAGATTCCATAGTACTCTGTCCATTTGGCACGGCCGGTCACTTACCCGATCCTGGCTTCCGGTGGCATCCTAGAGGCGTTGATGGTCTCTGCCTCCGGGGCCTCCTATTGCCAGCCTACGACTGTCTTCCCCTCTCCTCCTCACCATTGAGTTTTGTGGCGAGTGTGCCGTCACCGGAAAATGGTGGCTGCCACGCGAACTCAGCGTTTGAGCATTGGAATGGAGAAGGGGTCTGGGTCTGAGGGAGGAGAGCAGGCCAGGGACTCTGAGAAAAACTAAGATGGTGCTGAGTCCCTGACCTCAGCGCCATCCTGGACTTTGAGACCACTGGTCTAGTTTAACTTTTGAAAGCCCTTCTCCTGGAGTTCCTGGACTCTTGTTAAGCAATTAGTTAATCACTATCACCTAGATTACGAGTTTTGCGTTTCGGTTTTAATGCTGAAAAAATTAAAATTTCAGCCTAAATACCGGAATGCAGCCCTTACGAGTCTTGTCAGTATAGCTATATACAGCAAGCATTTAGCCTGTAACACAACGTCAGTCCCGCACTAAAAAAAATGATGTTTTTTGCATGGGATTTCCATAGTGCTGCCATCACAAGTTTTGCGGTGAGGCTAAAATGCTTGCGTTCCAGCTTATACCGACACAATCCGTTCCACAATCTGTGACCAGTAGTTATAGATTTGTGTAACAAAAATGTTTCCCAAAACTCATAACTAAAGGGGTTACAAAGTATACTAACACCCATAAACTACCTATTTAACCCCTAATCTGCAGCTCCCCGACATCGCAGCCACTAAATAAAGTTATTAACCCCTAAACCTCTGGCCTCCCACATCACCGCCACTAAATAAACCTATTTACCGGCCCTAAACTGCCAGCCCCCCACACTGCAAAAATCTAAATGAAACTATTAACCCCTAAACCTAACAACCCCCTAACTTTAAATTAAAATTACAAGATCCCTATCTTAAAATAAATAAAAACTTACCTGGGAAATTAAAAGAACCTAACTTTAAACTATATATTAAACTAACATTACTATTATACTAAAATTAAAATAGCTATCAATCAAATAAATTAAATTACACATTAAAAAACCTAACACTACTAAAAAAAAATTAAATCTACAATTACAACAAATAAAAACCAAAACACTAAATTACAAAAAATAACAATCACTAAATTACGAGAAATAATAAATGAAATTATCCAAAATAAAAACAATTACACCTAATCTAATAGCCCTATAAAAAAAGCCCCCCCCCAAAAAAAAAACCCTAGTCTACAATAAACTACCAATAGCGCTTAAAAGGGCCTTTTGTAGGGCATTGCCCTAAAGAAATCAGCTCTTTTCCCTGTAAAAAAAATACAAGACCCCCCAACAATAAAACCCACCACCCAACCAACCTGCAAAATAAAAAACCTAACTCTAACAAAAACCTAAGCTACCCATCGCCCTGAAAAGGGCATTTGTATGGGCATTGCCCTTAAAAGGGCATTCAGAAATTATCTGGTCTTTTTCAGGGGAGGTGAAAGAACCTTTGTGAATATCAATGGAACTGTGGCCAACCCGAAGGGAAGAGCCACAAACTGCAAAAAAGATTTGCAATGGAAACTTTGTTGAGAAATTACTAACTGTATGGACGAGTTGCGCATGTTGGGTTAGTGCACGTCCCTTTAGTTTTATTATATTATTATATATACTATATATATAATATATTATATCGCGCTTCTGCTGGTTTACACACGTCATGTTAGAGCACATTTTTCCTAGGCAATGGTGTTAGTTTACCTGTTAGATTTTTTTTTGTGCAGATTTTATTAATTCTGAGGAACATTATCTGCCATACGGATGTAATGTTAATCTGTGATGCTTTGTTTTGCGGTTCAGCTTAGCGCACATTGTACTTGTGAGTTTCAACCATTATTAGGTGTGATTATTGTAAAAAAGCTGAAGTGCATTCTCCAGCTCATTTATGTGACTCATGTTTAGAATTTTTTTATTTTTTTTATTTTTTTTTTATTGAAGTTTCAAGAAAAAGAACATAAAAGGAATACAAGATTCAACAATTGCCCATCTATAGGATAAACATCAAGGTACACCTCATAATATTATGACCTTCAAACTAACTATGCAGTTAACATGGGAGTATCTGTTCCAGGCATCAAGTAAAGTCATGAATTCTGAGGTTTTGCAGAGAGAATCATAATAACAGAAATACATAAAGATTACTCTTAACAAGCATAAGTCTATATTAAGTCTAGATAGGTGTCAGAGATAAGTATGGGCGCGTTAAGATGAAACTTCATTTTATATTTTATTAAATGGACTCTGGTCTCCACATCTATAAAGTGAGTAAAGTGTGAGTTCCTGTCATGATGTGGGGAGTTAGCATTTAATGTGACCGCAAAGGTGTCATAGGTATCAGGAAAGAAGAGGGGTTACAGTGGACAATAGCCACTCGATGTATGGGAGGGGGAGGGGGGGGGGGGAAAAAGCGGGGAGGGCGGAGCCAGTTGTGATAGGGCTTCAGAGTGAGACTATTTATACAATTATTTATACTGTGGGTGTCTGAAGAGCAATGACTAGAATAAAGAGCTATGGGGGGGGTATCATATGTACAATGTATATCTATGGGGTGGGAAAAGATATAGTCATGGTAACAGAGGTGTAGGGAGGCCAAGAGATTCTATTAACACCCTAAAGGAAATTAGGTTGTTAGGCCTAAGATGGGGGCATTGATATGGAGGAGAATAATCTGGTACACCATTACAGACCTCCTGGTAGATTTGGAGGGGGAGGATAGTTAAGTGATAATCCCAGGTGTAATAGGGGGAGGCTAGCCATTAGGGGCACTTAATGTGAAGCTTATAGAGGTGATTTCCCAAATGTACCCTCCAAGACCTAGAAACTACAGTCTCCACTTTATATAAGAAGTCTATACATTAACATGCATATTTACTCAGGAGCCAGGGAGGTGCATATGTGAGCAGTAGACTGTGAGATGTGACAGTTTTACTATAAGGGTATTCAGACATATCCTGAGGACATCAGTCTTTAATATGTGCTATGATATATTACTATCCTCTAATCACCTCTTGAATAAATTGAGGCTGAAATATGTAACATTAAGGAGAGTTCCCTAAGGAGGATATAAATAGTGGAGGTCGACTAAGCATATGAAAAAGTACATGAGAGACAGAGATAAATAAGGCCCTCGCCTATTCAGATATCTCCAGCACCATGTATTATGTTAGTTACTACCCATATATCCGAACTAAGGTCATTAATTTATCTAAGATACTGAGCCGTGCTCTCCCAGTTAACACCGCCCAGCACTAACCTTTATATCATGTATTGAGAAACCTCAGTAGGGTCTATACCAACTCTCGAACTGAAAAGTATTGTTTGGAGATACTCAAGTAGTGTGGTTTTCAAACAAGAGCAAGTAAACTCGACATCAGAGATAGGTTTACACATTTAGGGTGCAATAGGATATATGCAATAAGAAAACTGGTTCATGTCTATTAGCTAGGTATGTTGAAGCTAACTAGATGTATGCGTCATGGATCTAGCCGGGAGATTAAATCAGGCCCTGAAGATATAGCGAGGATAAGGGGACAAAACTAAAGATGGCTATGTTGCAGACATTGAGGAGTGGGAGTAGAAGCTGTTCGTTAGTCCTTTACATAGATATAAGGGAGAAATTATAATGCTCAGTTCTCCACTGGAGGCTATAGGAGTGCTCAAAAGACAGATTATGTGAGGCTAGGAGGTCCAGTATCACATTGTAAACATGTGCAAAACAGTGTATAGAAGAGAGAGCAACTCTAGAAGGCATTGGGAGGACTGAGTATCTAAGTATTGAGCACACTGTATTAAAATTAACACTATATAATAATAAGTGATATTTGGCTAGAAGAGTGTCTCTAGGGATTAGCTTAGGTAGAACAAGATAACTAGGAGTTTGTCTCATGAGTCCTATCCTTCTGCCAGGTACATATCACATATTAAATGAGGTACTATTAACCTTATAAGTTGAACTATAAGATACACTCTAGTACTCTTCATGTCAGGCAAAACAGAGTAATATTATGCAGAGTCTCATAATGAGAGAGGTTAGATTAAAAAAAGGATAAGAGTTGGGATTTCAAAGTAGTATGCGTAGGATAGTTACAGGGAAGTTTATGTCTCTGCGTAGATAATAGCGAGTATGGTAGGACCTATAAGTAATCGCATTGTAATGATAGACTAACTACTATGCTCCAAGATTCTACAAGTGTGCGTGTTAACCAAAAGAACAAACCAAGATCTTACATGATCTCAACATATAACATTGCTGTATAGGCATATAATCAGGTTACTAGAAACATAGAGGTATAATGAGCATGTACCCTTTTTATGTGCTACATACATAGTTCCTCATAAAAAGTGGCAGAACTTGTGCAATGCAGCTAATATAGGCCTATTAAAGGTGGCGTATAACAGTAGAGCTCTAATATACATTCTCCTGGGGAGTATTGTCTCAAACAGTATATCAACAGATGGATAAAAGTTAGCTATATATGAAAAATAATTAAAAAAAAAGGTGGTAGGATACATTCATCTAACATATAAACATACAGACGTGTATAGATGTTAGTGAGAGATGCGGATGCCACTAGAGTCTATGTTTAACATATAATTTCCAAATAGATGCCTAGTTATGTTCAGACTGATTTCAGGCTTTAACACCTTCATATGTAACTGAGTTCTAGCAGCTTTTTGAGGTGAGACAGAGATCTGTTATGTCGTATGAAAAGTTCAGTTCACTGCCAGTCTGTCACACTTATTGCACAGTAACCTATAGATCGATTACCTGCAGCTATATTTGAAACAGAGTTAAGATATGGCATCCGGGGAGCTTTGAAGTATCTCTTGGTAATCTCCGCTAATGGAGTGGATCATCTGCCAGGCAGAGCTAAGCGAGGTCCTCCACCTCCGGAGTAAGAGCTGTTCTATTTCCCCCTTACCTTCCTGTATAGTGGTGAGTACCATAAGTAGCGGTCGCGTATGCTCCGCTAGTTGTCTGCAAGAGCCTCCCGTAGCCGTCAGAGTCCCAAGAATGTTAAGTGTGGGAGTCGCTTTCCTACCTAGGCAAGGAGGGGTAATGAGCTGAGGACTTTGGCCGGAGTTGATCCGAGCAGTTCTTACTGCTCCCGGTGTAGCGGCTTGTATGTAGAACAGGTCAGCTGCGCTTGGCTGCTTCGGCTCGCTGCTTACAGGTCCAGAAGGAATACAGGTTGAACCCTGACTAGATTGCCAGTCTAGTGGACGATCAAAGGAATATTGCAGAAGTAGTGAGTCTGCCGTCTGGGCTGTAATGTGAGGGTCGTAGCTGGGGAGGACAGAGACGCCATCTTTGTTGCGTATCTCCGAAATTGTAGACCTCAAGCTGTAAAACTGACTGTCTGCCTTAACAATCAGACTTTCCAGTAAAGAAATAAAGTATGTAGGGAGCTCCTCCATCCTAAGGGCAATGTAGGGAAAATATATATAGGCTCCCAAAATGCCAAAAAGCAAAGGTTTAGTAGTTAAACTTCAGGAGCTCTGTAAAAGTATGTCTTGGCGCTTTGGTAGTTGGCTCCGCCCCCATGTTTAGAATTTTTAATGCAATCCACAAACCTAATGCTGTTTCTTTAGGGTATTAATGCACCTTCTGTTTGCTCATTATAGGAGAAAGATTTTATCAGGGCCGCAATTTCTGAGGCAATGGCTGTTTTCCCACCTTGAAATTAGCATAAAAGATCAGTTCAGAGTTGACCTTCTACAAGTTCTATGTGTTCTGAACAAGGCTGGATTGGCCTACCAGGATACCAGGAGATTTCCCGGTGGGCTGCAGCAGCTGGGGGTGGAAAGCTACAATTTAAAGGGGGGATTAATGGATGTAATTGGGTTGTAGGGTGCATATAGCATCAATCTGGCACTTTTTTAATACCAAATAATATAATATAATTCTGGAAAAAAAATATTAGGGGAAGGAGTATCCCAGTAATCTCCTTGGAGAAAACTGGGGAGGGCGCATTACACTGAATCAACGGAAAATAGGGCTGGTCCCCAAATTTTCCAGGGCTACTTTTTATTCCCAATCTGGCCCTGGTTCTGAAACCAGGGATAATGTTATGTCTTCAGATGGTGATGTTTGCTCAGGGGATGAGGAATCTTCAACTGATGTTGAACCTGATATTTCCTCTGGTTTGTTTTAAAGTTGAACACAATAGTTCTCTTTTAAAGGAGGTCTTAATTAAAGGAGGTCTTAATTTAAAGTTTCTGATGGTAAGCCTTGTAATTGTTTAAATTCAGTTTTTTAAAAAGGGTTTTCCCTATTCCTGATGCTGTCTTTGACATGATTTCTAGGGAATAGTATAAGCCAGTAAATTCATTTACTCCTTCTGCAAAAGTTATATCCTTTAACTGCAGCTAATGTTGATTTGTGGGAAAACATTTCCTAAGGTGGATGGGGCCATTTCCACTCTGGCTAATATACTACTATACCTTTAGAAGACAGTACTTCTTTAAAGACCCTTTAGATAAAAAATTAGAGTCTTTTTATAAAAGGGCCTTTTTACAAGCATGGTATTTATTTAAGCCAGTTATTTCTTACTTACTTCTGATGTGTCTGCTGCTTCTGTTTACTGGTTGTCTAGTTTTTCAGAAGAGTGTTCTGATGACTATGCGAGTGCAAATCTTTTGGGTTTACTCAAAAGTGCCAATACTTTTAATTGTGATTCTGTATTTGATATTATAAAGATTAATGTCAAAAGTATGTCTTTGGCAGTCCTTGCTAGGAGAGACTTATGGCTTAAACCTGGCCTGCTGATATGTAAAAATCCATATTATAATCTCTATCTTTTCAGGGAAATACGTTGTTTGGTTCTGATTTATTTTCTATAATATCTACTGTTATTGGCGGTAAAGGGGCTTTTCTTCCTCAGGACAAAAAGACCAGAGAGAAATCTAAAACTTCTGGAGACCTAGTGCTAACTGGAACAAGCCAAAACAGGTTAAGAAATCTACCTCTACTACCAAATCTGCATGAAGGTGTGGCCCCCCTATTCAGAAGTTCTTGTAGGGGCAGGTTAAGCCTCTTATAGGAGGCTTAGTTTCAGTCTGTTCCATATCCCTGGGTTCTGAATATAGTTTCTCAGGGATATCAAATAGGATTCAGAACAAGGCTTCCCACAGGAAGTTTTTTTCTATCCAATGTTCTAAGGAATCCTGTAAAAGCTCAAGCTTTTTTCTCAGTCTGTCTCAGATATGGAAGCTATAGGAGTGACCGGGTTCCTTTGCAGAAACAGGAGATGGGATTTTATTCAAATCTCTTCATTGTTCCAAAGAAGAAAGCAACTTGCAGATCAGTTCTGGATCTGAAAGTTGTGAAAAAGTTTGTAAGGATTCCAACTTTGAAAATGGAAACTATTTGGACTATTCTGCCTTTCTTTCAGCAAGGTCAGTTTGTCCACAATAGATTTAAAGGATGCTTACCTTCATGATCCAATACACAGAGAACATGACTAGTTTCTGATGTTTGCCTTTCTGGACAAGCATTTTCAGTTTGTTGCTTTACCATTTGGTCTTGCTACAGCTAAAAGAATATCCACAAAGGTTCTGGGTGTCCTTTAGTCTATGTTCAGTTTTTTCCATACCTGGACGACATCTTGGTTCAAGTTCCATCCTTTAGCACACTGGTTTTCAAACCTGTCCTCAGGCCTCCCCAACGGTCCATGTTTTCTGGATATCCTTGTATGAGAGAAGGTAAAATAACCATGTTTACTAATCAGCTGTTTACTTCACCTGTGCTATAGTTCAGATATCCACAAAATTGTGGCCTGTTAGGGAGGCCTGAGGACAGGTTTGAAAACCAGTGCTTTAGCAGAATCTCACACCAAAGGACTCTTGCTGTCTCTTCAACAGAATGGTTGGAGGATCAATTTTCCAAAAAGTTATTTGATTCCTTAAACAAAGGCAACTTTTTGGGATTTCAAGTCTTTCTCTAAGAGAGCAGAGAATATTAAAATTGGTGTCAGCTTGTCTGAACCTTCAGTCTCTCTCCTTCCCCTTGGTTGCTCTTTGTATGGAAGTTCTAGGTCTTATGATTGCAGCTTTAGATGCAATTCAATTTGTTTGTTTTCACATGATACCTCTTCAGCTTTGTATGCTTCGTCAATGGTGCAGAGACTATACTCAGCTGTTTCAAAATATATTTTTGTATTCCAATACAAGTCAGTCTCTGACTTGGTGGCTGGATAATCAGTTTATTATTCAGAGGGCTTCTTTTGCTCGTCCTACCTGGACTGTGATCTCTACAGATGCAAGTCTCTCAAGTTGGGGAGGTATTTGGAGGTCCTTGAGAGCACAGGGAGTTTGGGATCCTCAGAAGGCGAGATTATCTATAAATTTTCTAGAATGCTGTGTAATTTTCAGGGCTCTTCAAGCTTGGCATCTGTTGAAAAGAGAATCTGATCTCCATTTTCAGACAATGTCACAGCAACGACTTATGTCAAACATCAGGGGGGAACACACAGTTCCCTAGCCATGAGGGAGGTGGCTTGAATTCTCTCATGGGCAGAAATCAATTCTTGTCTAGTTTCTGTGATTTATATTCCAGGGGTGAACATCTGGGAAGCAGACTTTCTCAATTGTCAATCTCTACATCATAAGGTAGTGGTCTCTTCATCAGGATGTGTTTAATTAGATTGTGGATCTTTTTGGGTCTCCCAGAGATAGAACTGATGCCATCTTGTTTGAACAACAAACTTCCCATGTACTTGGTGAGGTCCAAGGATCCTTAAAGTTAGTGGATGCTCTAGTAGTTCCTTGGTCATTTCAGTTTGCTTATTTGTTTCCTCCTTTCGTACTTCTACCCAGAGTGATTTCCAAGTTAAGCCTAGAGAAATCTTCCATAATCCTGGTTGCCCTAGCTTGGCCTTAGAGAATTTTTGTATGCAGACCTGATTTTAATGTCCAGCTTTCCTCCTTGACCTCTGCGGGCAGACCTTCTGTCTCAGGGTCCGTTTTTTCATTTGGATCTCAAGGCTCTGTACTTGATGGGACGGAAATGTAATGTTTAGTCTTTAGGCATGGGGATTTCTCTGAGTCTGTGATTGAAACCTTAATTCAGGCTCGTAAGCCTGTAACTAGGAGTAACTAGGAGAATCCATTTTCTTGTGTGTAGATATGGTTTTTCCTTGTATTCTTTCAGAATTTCTAGGATTTTGCAGTTCTTACAGAATGGTCTGGATTAGGTTTTTGGACATAGTTTTGTTCAGGCTTTGGTCCGTATTAAACTTGTAATCAAGCTAATTTCTTCTCCATGGAATCTTAACCTGGTGTTAAGGGTATTGCAGGCTCCTTCTTTTGAACCTATGCATAAGGTGGGTATTAAACTACTTTATTGGAAAGTGTTATTTCTTTTGGCTATCTCATCTGCTACATTGTTGAAAATCAAGGATATAAACTCAGAAGTGTGCATGTGTCTGCAGCACTATATGTCATGTTATTCTATAGCAACACAACAGAAATGTCTTGTAATTACAAGATGTTTACTGTCCCTTTAACGGGACACTGAACCCACATTTTCTTCTTTCATAATTCAGATAGAGCATGCAATTTTAAGCAACTTTCTAATTTACTCCTATTATCGATTTCTTTCATTCTTTTGCTATCTTTATTTGAAAAGCAAGAATGTAAGTATAGAAGACAGCCCATTTTTGGTTCACAACCTGGGTTGTCCTTGCTGATTGGACAGCACCAATAAACAAGTGCTATCCAGTGACCTGAACCAAAAAATGGCTGGCTCCTTAGCTTAAAGGGACACTGTACCCAAATTTTTTCTTTTGTAATTCAGAAAGAGCATGCAATTTTAAGCAACTTTCTAATTTACTCCTATTATCAATTTTTCTTAGTTCTCTTGCTATCATTATTTGAAAAAGAAGGCATCTAAGCTTCTTTTTGGTTTCAGTACTCTGGACAGCACTATTTTATTGGTGGATGGATTTATCCACCAATCAGCAAGGACAACCCAGGTTGTTCACAAAAATGGGCCGGGATCTAAACTTACATTCTTGCATTTCAAATAAAGATACCAAGAGAATGAAGAAAATTTGATAATAGGAGTAAATTAGAAAGTTGCTTAAAATTTCATGCTCAATCTGAATCACGAAAGAAATATTTTGGGTACAGTGTCCCTTTAAGATGCTTTCTTTTTCAAATAAAAATAGCAAGAGAACAAAGAAACATTGATAATAAGAGTAAATTAGAAAGTTGCTTAAAATTTCATGCTCTATGAATCATGAAAGAATTTTTTTGGGGTTTAGTGTCCCTTTAACTATGTTTAAACAAAAATAAAAATTTGAACATGAAAGTGGCACAGTAGTATTGTTAGCTATATATATCAAAAAATTTAATGCAAATAAAAACTGACTTAATGGAAAGTGAAAACATCATATCATGTTTTGTAGATTTTTGTCTATCCAATACATTGTTATTTCTCTAGCTGTAAGTCATACTTTGCCACTGGCTAGTGATCATATAGTGACTCTCATACATTTTACATAAAAGGCAACTTGATCAAAATATCAAAGATGTTGGTAGAGTTAACAAATACATAATATAACATAATAACATAATAGTAATGGGACAACATAATCTAATAAGGTTTACTACGTCTTGCTTGGTCTTTGCACAAAAACTGATCTATTTAACCTCAGGTCTTTCTATCATATTGTTAAAATGCTCCTTTTAATCTACAATTCTGTATAAACCTGTC
Organism: Bombina bombina; assembly: GCF_027579735.1. Classification (NCBI taxonomy): domain Eukaryota; kingdom Metazoa; phylum Chordata; class Amphibia; order Anura; family Bombinatoridae; genus Bombina; species Bombina bombina. The sequence goes on along the minus strand of NC_069499.1, from coordinate 987,778,685 downwards.
CCACAGCTAGTGAGTTAACTGTATATTAACTGATGATTATTTATAAATATCAGAAGGAAATCAGCCCCTTCCCCATAGTCTACAAGACATGGTGCAACCCATTCTGTTGCCTGTGAATCAATTTATTTGACCTAAACTAGTAAATATTATGAGGCATGGTTGGCTAAGACAGACAAGCTCCTAGGACAAGCAATATACGGCATGTTTTCAACAGTGGAAGAGCTTGGACTATCAAAAGTAAATTATAACTATCTTTAGTAAATCAGCAAATCCTAACAGACACTAAATAAAGTGCCTACACTTGCTCTGCAGATGGTATTATTGAAGGGAGACTATATTGTTAAATGGAGTTTTAAGAGGCTGTATATAAAAATATTAAAGGGAGATTCTTGTGTACAAAGAAAATGAAAACATTTATTTATTCATATAATTATTAGTATGAATATGCTATTCCAGATGAGGATTCAGCTAGTGAGCCAATCAGGAGAAGGTATATATGCATAGGCTCCAATCACTAACCTCATCTGGAGCAGAATTGCATTCCAAGAGAGATATTTTTAACTTTTCTGGAGGCGTTAAAAAAACATTATTTAGGCTTAACTGATAAATGTATTTATTTGATGTTGGTGAGAGTCCATTATCCATTACTCCTGGGAATTACTCTTCTCTACAAGTCCAAAAGACCAATAAAACCCCTTATACATACCTTTGTCTAACGTAAAGCCAAGCAAGTGAGGTAAGTAAAAGAAATAAGAGCCATAAAAAGGAGCAGGGAAAAAAGATGTGATGAAGAAAAAATGAACCCTGTCTTGTGGACTCTCATCACAATGAAAGAAATTAATTTATCAGGTAAGCATAAATTGTGTTTTCTTTCATACAAGTAGTGAGAGTCCATGATCCATTACTCCTGGGAACTAATAGCAAAGCTGTGGAGTCAACAAATAATAACATACAGGGAGGGATTTAAAGACATGTTTTTTCACTAAGAAATTAAATCAACAACCCCAATATAATTTTTTTTTAGGCACTTAAAATAAATCAAACAGGCAAAAAAATCAAACAGAAAGCTGCCTGAAGAACCTTCTAAAAGCTGCTTCAGAAGAAGCAAAAACATTAAGGGCTCGATCCGATATGCAGCGTCGCCCGCAGAAGCCGGCAACGCCAAATATTGCGCGGGTTTGGTATCACATATACGGCGTAACCTAGAAGTTACGCTCATATATTTCACCCTTCGGCCATAGTTTTTTGGCCCATAGAGTGATATACCGAACCCGCGCAGTTTGGTATCCAATATACAGTGTAAGGACTTACTCCATTTTCACCTCGCCACAAATTGCAGGCGTAGTAAGCCTTACGCTGAGTATTGGAGCCCCGTAACTTCCTAAACTACCTGCAAAATGAAACCTAACGCATGCGCAATGTCTATCTACCTGTCAACCGCAATCCCCTGCCGCAATCCCTAATAAAGTGTTTAACCACTAAACCGCCGCTCCCGGACCTCGCCGCCACCTACATTAAATGTATTACCCCCTAATCTGACCCCCCTACACCGCTGCCAGCTATATTAAATGTATTTCCCCCTAATGTGAACCCCCTACCCCGCCGCCAGCTACATTAAATGTATTACCCCCTAATGTAATCCCCCTACACCGCCGCCAGCTACATTAAATGTCTTACCCCCTAATGTGATCCCCCTACACCGCAGCCACCTATAATAACTCTATTAACCCCTAATCTGAGCCCCCTAACCCACTGCCACCTATTTTAACTATACTAACCCTTAATGTGAGCCCCCTACCCCGCCGCCACCTATATTATATGTCCTACCCCTATTTTATTAACCCCTAATCTAATCCCCCTACACTGTCGCCACCTATATTAAATTTATTAACCCCTAATCTAATCCCCCTACACCGCCTCCACCTATATTAAAATTATTAACCCCAATCTAATCCCCCTACACCGCCGCCACCTATATTAAATATATTAACCACTAAACCTAAGTCTAACCCTAACACCCTCTAACTTAATTATTATTAAAATAAATCTAAATAATATTAATAATATTAACTAAATTATTCCTATTTAAATCTAAATACTTACCTATAAAATAAACCCTAAGATAGCTACAGCATAATTAATAATTACATTGTAGCTATTTTAGGGTTTATATTTATTTTACAGGTAACTTTGTATTTATTTTAACTAGGTGCAATAGCTATTAAATAGTTAATAACTATTTAATAGCTACCTAGTTAAAATAATTACCAAATTACCTGTAAAATAAATTCTAACCTAAGTTACCATTACACCTAAGACTACCCTATCAATAAATTAATTAAATAAACTACAATTATCTCAACTAAAATACAGTTAAATACACTAATCTATATTACAAAAAAAAAAACACTAAATTACAAAAAATAAAAAAAGATTACAAGAATTTTAAGCTAATTACACCTAATCTAAGCCCCCTAATAAAATAACAAAGCCCCCCAAAATAATAAAATTTCCCTACCCTAAACTAAATTAAAAAAGTAATCAGCTCTATTACCAGCCCTTAAAAGGGCCTTTTGCGGGGCATTGCCCCAAAGTAATCAGCTCCTTTACCTGTAAAAAAAGAACAACCCCCCCATTACAACCCACCACCCACACACCCCTACTCTAAAACCCACCCGATCCCCCCTTAAAAAAAACCTAAGTCTAACCCCCAAGTGGTCCTTACCTGTCCTGAAGACCAGCGGAGAAGGTCCTGTTCCAGGCGGAGAAGTCTTCTTCAAGGCGGCGACCTCTTCTTCTTCCAGGAACCAGCCGGCGCGGAGCAAAGGAGTTGAAGACCGATGACCGCGGAGCTGAAGACCGTCCTCTCTGGAACTGCAGACCGGCGATGCTATAACTGAAGATCGGCGACGCTGGAACTGAAGACCGGAGCCATGGAGCGTGGAGGATCCTCTTCATACGATCTCCGCCGTACACTGAATAGGAATTCAAGGTATGCGATTAAAAATGGCGTCCCTTGAATTCCTATTGGCTGATTTGAGCCTTCAAATTCAAATCAGCCAATCGGATGAGACTTCCTCTGTGTGTTGTATTAATTTAAATTAAAAGTCTTAGTTGAACCCTTATAACACTGCTTACAGAAAGTGATTTGAAATGTGACCATGTTATGATTACTGTTACCCAAATGTTCTTTGACTTCTATGTTTGATATTACATCTGTCGTTTGATAGCACTAAATTCAATATAGCTTTATTCCTAGTTGTCTCCTCTATTTATTGTGACAGTTAATTTTGCACACAAAAATTTGTTGGGTGGTGGGTTTTACTGTTGGGGGAGGGGTCTTTTTATTCTTTTACAGGTAAAAGAGCTGATTTCTTTAGGGTAATGCCCTACTAAAGGCCCTTTTAAGGGCTATTGGTAGTTTATTGTAGGCTAGGGTTTTTTATTTTGGGGGGCCTTTTTTATTTTTATAGAGCTATTAGATTAGGTGTAATTGCTTTTATTTTGGATAATTTCGTTTGTTATTTTTAGTAATTTAGTGTTTGTTATTTTTTGTACTTTAGTATTTTTTTATTTTCTGTAATTTAGTATTTTTTGTAATTGTAGATTTCATTTTTTTTAGTAGTGTTAGGTTTTTTTAATTTGTAATTTAATTTATTTAATTGATAGTTATTTTAATTTTAGTATAATAGTAATGTTAGTTTAATATATAGTTTAAAATTAGTTTTTTTTTTAATTTCACAGGTAAGTTTTAATTTATTTTAAGATAAGGATCTTGTAATTCTAATTTAAAGTTAGGGGGTTGTTAGGTTTAGGGGTTAATAATTTAATTTAGTGTTTTGCGATGTGGGTGGCTGACGGTTTAGGGGTTAATAGGTTTATTTAGTCGCGGTGATGTGGGAGGCCAGAGGTTTAGGGGTTAATAACTTTATTTAGTGGCTGCGATGTAGGGGAACGGCAGAATAATATCTTTATTATAGTGTGGGCGATGTTGGGGTCCGGGGGAATAAGGGTTAATAACTTTATTTCCGTGGCAGCGATGTCGGGGTGGCAGATTAGGGGTTAATAACTTTATGTAGGTGTCGGCGATGTCAAAGGGAAGCAGATTAGGGGTGTTTAGACGTGTTAGGTTGCTAGGTTTAAACTTAACTTTTTTTTCCCCATAGAAATAAATGGGGTTGCGTTACGGAGCTTTTCATTCCGCAATCGCAGGTGTTTTTCTAACACTCTCTCCCCATTAATGTCTATGGGGAAAGCGTGCACGAGCATGTCAAAGTAGCGCTTGCATTTTGTGCAGTATGGAGCTTAATGCAACCATATCGCATGCACAAGGAGGCTTTTCAAAAACTCGTAATGGCAGAGCTATGGAGGGTGAAATTTCACACCCTCTATAGCGCAAAACTTGTAATCTAGGTGAAGGCGTTTACTGTCCCTTTAGGCAATATGCTTCAAAAATCAACAAGTAGAGAATATTAGGACTTTAAATCGTCCTATAGAAGTTTAATGGGTCTGGTGTTTTAAAGGGACAGTCAACACAAAAATTGTTATTGTTTAAAAAGATAGATAATGCCTTTACTTCCCATTCCCCAGCTTTGCACAACCAACATGGTTATATTAACATACTTTATAACCATTAAACCTCTTAATTTCTGTCTGCTTCTAAGTCCCTAAAGACAGCCCCATGATCACATGCTTTTGTATTTGCTTTTCACAACAGGGGAGTGTTAGTTCATGTGAGCCATATAGATAACATTGTGCTGACACTGGTGGATTCTAACAACAAAGCACTAATTGGCTTAAATGCAAGTCAATCTATACTATAATCGAATTTTTAACGCGTCCGTCGTTGTCGCCAGTTGCGCACGCATCCTCAAAGGAATGTTGGCTGTGCGAGGCAGCCAAAAGAATGTTGGTTGCGCGTGCAGCCAAAAGAATCCACCTGGATGCAGCGTAGGCAAACGCGAAGCCTTAAAAAAAAAAACCTGCAACCGTCCCCACAAAATAACAAGTAACTGCCCGCAAGAAATAAATAAAAAAACAAGTAACCGCCGGCACGAAATAACAAAAAAACCTAACCACCCGCATGAAGTATAACAAAAAAACTAACCCCCCGCACAAAGTATTAACAAACACCTAAACCTTAATGGAAGAATGGATGGAAGACTTCTTCAGCGCCCCTTGGATGATGACTTCAATTGGATGGAAGACTTCTTCAGCGCCCCTTGGATGAAGACTTCGGCCGCTGTGGATGTCCTCTTCTGTTCCATCGGTGGTCAGCTGGCTGAAGACGGCTAAAGGTAGGATGATCTTCAGGGGGGTAGTGCTAGGTTTATTTAAAGGGGGTTTGGGTTAGATTAGGGGTATGTGGGTGGTGGGTTTTAATGTTGGGGGGGGTTGTATTTTTATTTTACAGGCAAAAGAGCTGTTTTATTTGGGGCATGCCCCGCAAAAGGCCCTTTTAAGGGCTGGTAAGGTAATAGAGCTGTTAACTTTTTAATGTAGAATAGGGTAGGGCATTTTTTTATTTTGGGAGGCTTTGTTATTTTATTAGGGGTCTTAGATTAGGTGTAAGTAGCTTAAAATTGTTGTAATATTTTCAAAATGTTTGTAACTTATTTTTTTTTATTTTTTGTAACTTATTTTTTTTATTTTTTGTACTTTAGTTAGTTTATTTAATTTTATTTAATTGTAGTTATTTGTAGCTAATTTATTTAATTAATTTAATGATTTATTTTACAGGTAATTTTGTATTTCTTTTAGCTAGGTAGTTATTAAATAGTTAATAACTTTTAATCACTATTCTAACTAGCTAAAATAAATACAAAGTTACCTGTAAAATAAATATAAATCCTAAAATAGCTACAATGTAATTATTAATTACATTGTAGCTATCTTAGGGTTTATTTTACAGGTAAGTATTTAGTTTTAAATAGGAATTATTTATTTAAGTATAGTGTAGTGTTAGGTGTAATTGTAACTTAGGTTAGTTTTTACTTTACATGTAAATTTCTCTTTATTTTAACTAGGTAGCTATTAAATAGTTAATAACTATTTAATAGCTATTGTACCTAGTTAAAATAAATTGAAAGTTGCCTGTAAAATAAAAATAAATCCTAAGATAGCTACAATATAATTGTTATTTATATTGTAGCTATATTAGGGTTTATTTTAAAGGTAAGTATTTAGTTTTAAATATATAAATGGGGGTGTATGAGAGAATGGGAAATATTGCTGATAATATAGATACTGGTGCCACCCTTAATCAGTAATGAAATTAAATTTATACAGGGAGATATAGTATCAGACCATATATTAATGGTCTGATAAAGTAAGGGAAATAAGGGCACACAGAGAATTTATTTTGCAACAAAAATAAATTTATTAATTATAATCCCTTTATCACATTTCGTGAATACTCTGCATTGACTCAAACCAACACAAAATAAGGTAAACACCATATATATATACAACACCTAACGTCTAAGGTAATAGTACCTGCAGGATATCTATAAAGCATACGTATGCTGCTAAATCAAATAATATCTAAGACACACCTTAATCAAATTACCAGATTATATAGAGACCTAAGATAGAACATATATGCACATATCAAGACACATAATAATAGTTATAACATGTCTAAGACAGTGTGTCAAACATATTGGAAAATATGAAACAGCTGAATAAAGTCTCTCTCAACCGTAAGGAGGAAAAACAGTTAGATACTGCACTCGGTCCAGGAAGATGCAAATGAAAAAGCAATCCTTCATACAAAGGGTAAAGTAAATGTATTAGTTCTTACTGTAACATGTTCCAAAAAGTAAGATTTGAATCACTTGCCAGGATCGAGCAAAACGCAGTAGAACAAACAGGTTCTGTGTCCCATGAGATTTTCAAAGGAGCAGACCGCTCTCTCTGTGGCGTCTGATGTCACTGAGGGGGGAGTGGTATAGCTTGCAAAATCCTCCAATCGGACTTGTAGGTAAAGTGCGCTTTCCGTGTATGGTAGTGATCAGCTGTACCGGCATCCGCCGCACCGAGAAAGAACCAGGCTTTCCCTAGGCTGATAGATCAAAGACATCGGAGCGTACACCAGGATATACGCAAGCTTGCCCAGACAGATGCGATGTGTATATTCCTCTCGCTCTTAGCTTACGTGCATTTGCTTAGACTCCACAGGTGCCTGTTCTCCAAATCCTGTATCCGCTTAGCAGGGCAACAGATTAGACACCAGACAGTCCTTATAATAGCACAGATCATATGTTTATTTGCAGCATGTTTCCTTATAGTCAGCACTTAGATAAGTATGCAGATAAAGTGCAGGCAGTAGAAAGGTATAAAAGGCTATGCGTGTGCCATAGACCTTAGAACCTTAGACAGTTCATATAAACAGGAGTTAGTCGACCTGCTCCTGGTTAAAACACTTCAGTGTTAAAAACACAAACCAACGACCGTTTCACCCCCACATCCAGTGTGTTTCACAGGGGTTCATCAGGGCTTGAATGGATCCTTACCGGATTTCCTCTTGATATAAAGCTCACCTGACATTCCTCAGGTGTTCTTCCCCCACCTGGGGTAATTAATTAAAGGTGTATTCACATAAGTAAACATATTCCAGTTTAAAAATGCATTGAATCAACATACTAAAATCTTATGTGTAAAGTTGTGAAGATTCCAGTTATACACTAAAATCCTAGGAAAATAAAAAGCCTAATTCCTCAGCTTTCTAGCATTTCTTACCACAACAAAGTATGATGACACCTTACAAATATAGCACATGTCTTGCCTGAAAATGGGAGAGTCCACTGACTATAAAAAACTAGCATACTCCAATTTATCATTAAGTCCTACTGGGTATCTAGTATTAAGTTTGTAAATCCATTTTGTCTCTTTCTGCAATAGAACTCTGTCATTATTGCCACCTCTGCCATTAGTTATCCCTTTGTCTATTATAGTAAATTTCAAAGATTCTACATTTCCATTATGGAAAGTGCCAAAGTGTCTTGCCACATTTGTGTCATTTTCATGAAGGATATCATCCCGATGTTCCTGTACCCGGTCCTTTACTAACCTTTTGGTTTTTCCAACGTAAAAGACCGGGCACGAGCAGCGAAGAAGATAGATTACCCCTTCAGATTTGCAGTTGAAGAAGAATTTAATATCAAAAACCTTATCACTTGAAGTGAAAAACTGTTTGGTGCTATCCATGTGGGCACAGTACACACAGTGCCCACATGGATAGCTACCTTTAATTCCCTTGTCCCTTCTTAGCCAGTCAGCATTAGAGGGCCCTCTCACAAATTGACTCTGAACCAAGTGATCTCTCAAACTTAGTGCTTTTCTAGCTGTTAGTAGTGGTTTTTCACCAATAGAATCTCTAACCTTGTCATCCAAAGCAAGTATATGCCAGTTATTAACCAGTGCTGATCTAATATTGGACCATTGATTATTAAACTTAGTGATAAATCTAATTTGCGTCTCTTTGGGCTTTGATTTTACATTATACAAAAGGTGGTCTCTAGGAGTCTTTCGTGCCTTCCACAAAGCTTTTTTAAGACATTTGTTGGAATAGCCTCTTTTGAGAAACCTTTCTTTCATTAGGGCAGCATGTGTATCAAATTTGGTTAGTGATGAACAGTTTCTCCTAAGCCGGAGAAACTGTCCATACGGAATCCCCTTAATAAGATGAACAGGATGACCACTATCAGCATGCAAGATGCTGTTAGTGGCATTCTTTTTCCTGAAATTTTCTGTCACAATCTTCAAGCCTTCCTTCTTAATAGTAATATCAAGAAAGTTTAGTTCGGTCTTATTTGTCTCTGATGTGAGGATGATGTTCCTGTCATTATGGTTAAGTTCATGAACAAAATCATAGAATTCTTCTACACTCCCATCCCATAAGACAAGAACATCATCCACATATCTCACCCACATTAACACCTTATTGTTAAAGGTGTCACTGTGTCGTTCAAATATATCTGACTCCCAAGCCCCCAAGTGGAGGCAGGCATAAGTGGGGGCACACACTGCCCCCATAGCTGTTCCCCGTATCTGTTTATAGATCTGTCCGTCAAATGTAAATACATTATTCTGAAGGACAAATCTAAGTAGAGAAATAACAAACTCAGAATGTTCTGAGAATAGGGGACCTTTTGTTTCCAAAAATTTCCTTATTGCCTGGAGTCCAATATCGTGAGGAATAGAGGAGTATAACCCCTCTACATCTAGAGAAGCTAGCAGTGTATTATCATTTACTACCACTCCATCAAGTTTCCTCAAAAGATCCGCTGTATCCTTAACATATGATGTTAAAGATAAAAGAAAAGGACGTAAATATTTATCTACATATTGCCCAGCTTTTTCAGTGACACTGCCAATCCCTGACACGATTGGCCTTCCTGGGGGACACTTCAAGTTCTTATGTAATTTCGGGAGAATATAGAAAACAGGCATTACAGGGAAATCAGAGATCAGAAACTTAAACTCTTTCTGATCTATGATTCCCCTGCATCTTGCTTCATTTAGAAGTTTAAAGAGAGAATTTTGTATCTGTGCCAGGGGGTTGTGATCCAACCTTACATATTGGTTCTTATCATTCAATTGGCGTTTTGCTTCATTTACATAAAGCTGTTCATCCAAAAGGACTAAATTTCCGCCCTTATCGGCCGGTTTGATCACCAACCCCCCGGCCACAGACAGTTCCCTCAAAGCTTTCCTCTCTCGAGGTTTCAAATTGTCATCTGTCTTAAAAGGAACCATCATGTCAATTTCCTTTTCCATTTTCTTCACAAAGAGATTTACAGATGGCACTAAGGAAAGAGAGGGCATGTATGAGGATTTGGACCTGAAAATGGGTTTTTGGTAATTAGCAGGATTGTCCTGGGATTCATTACTAGGACCCTCCTGATCATTATCATCTAATAGAGATTCCAAATCTCTTAGAGCTAGCTGATCATTGGCATCCAAAGTGTTAGAATTTCTATTTTTCATTACCACAGATAAAACAATTTTCCTAGCGAATAGATGTAAATCTTTCAATACCTCAAATTTATCAATATTAGCTGTAGGGCAGAAAGAGAGACCCTTTTTAAGGAGCTCAACATGTGCCAGATTCAGAGGGAAAGATGAGAGATTAACAATTTGTAACTCATCCATAGATGGGCTCTCTAGTAACCCCTGCGTGCTCCCCTCCCTCTGAATCTCCCTCTGTTCTGAACATAATGATCCCCTCTCCCCCTGGTCTGTCTGGTCTGATATCTCTTCTCCTTTGAGGGGTTCCCAAAAGGATCTTTTCCTTTTGCCTCTTCTAGTCCTTCTCTTCCTTCTCTTGAAGTTATGCCAGGGGAGTTTTTTGAGGGCCCTGTCTCAGAGTCAGACGCATCTGTCCCTGAGTCATAAGTCCCCTTTTGGGACTTATATACATAGACCCTTCCATTTTTATAGTCCTCCTGATCCCTTCTAAATTTTCTACATTTCCTCATTTTAATGTCCGATTTTAATTTAATAATATTAGTACTTGTCTCACCATTCAGTTTCTCAAAGTTGAGATCACTTTCAAAGGTGTTAACTTTCAAAAGGCCCTTTTCAGCCTCATTTTTGACTTTTTCAAGTCGTCTAATATTTCTTTGTATCATCATTTCCATCAAATCAAGGGAGGTCGAGGATAATTTATCGTTCCAATCCTCTACAAAGGAATCACCTTCCTCATCCTCCCTTGTATTCGCACCTGGATCTAATGATAGACGTAAACCTCTTGGAATAATCTTTTTTTCTTTATAGTTATTTAGGCTAGCATTCTCAGCTTTAATTTTCAATTGTCGATTTAGGAGGTATCTGTATCTCCTAAAAGCACTGAAAATTGTTATATTCTCCTCATCATTATCCTCTCCAACTGTATTATCATTGGCAAGAGAATCTTTCAATTCGGCCTCCCATAAGTCATCAGACAAAACATATGCCATACTTTATATTGGAAAGAGTCAAAATACAGAGAGTAAAAAGGGAGGAAGATAGGGGCAAATGACTCGCTCCTACAGCAATCCACTCTATCTCAAACGAGAAAAAGGACAAAAAGAATCCTCTATTAATATCCTCAATAATTGAAAAATATATAAATGGGGGTGTATGAGAGAATGGGAAATATTGCTGATAATATAGATACTGGTGCCACCCTTAATCAGTAATGAAATTAAATTTATACAGGGAGATATAGTATCAGACCATATATTAATGGTCTGATAAAGTAAGGGAAATAAGGGCACACAGAGAATTTATTTCGTAACAAAAATAAATTTATTAATTATAATCCCTTTATCACATTTCGTGAATACTCTGCATTGACTCAAACCAACACAAAATAAGGTAAACACCATATATATACAACACCTAACGTCTAAGGTAATAGTACCTGCAGGATATCTATAAAGCATACGTATGCTGCTAAATCAAATAATATCTAAGACACACCTTAATCAAATTACCAGATTATATAGAGACCTAAGATAGAACATATATGCACATATCAAGACACATAATAATAGTTATAACATGTCTAAGACAGTGTGTCAAACATATTGGAAAATATGAAACAGCTGAATAAAGTCTCTCTCAACCGTAAGGAGGAAAAACAGTTAGATACTGCACTCGGTCCAGGAAGATGCAAATGAAAAAGCAATCCTTCATACAAAGGGTAAAGTAAATGTATTAGTTCTTACTGTAACATGTTCCAAAAAGTAAGATTTGAATCACTTGCCAGGATCGAGCAAAACGCAGTAGAACAAACAGGTTCTGTGTCCCATGAGATTTTCAAAGGAGCAGACCGCTCTCTCTGTGGCGTCTGATGTCACTGAGGGGGGAGTGGTATAGCTTGCAAAATCCTCCAATCGGACTTGTAGGTAAAGTGCGCTTTCCGTGTATGGTAGTGATCAGCTGTACCGGCATCCGCCGCACCGAGAAAGAACCAGGCTTTCCCTAGGCTGATAGATCAAAGACATCGGAGCGTACACCAGGATATACGCAAGCTTGCCCAGACAGATGCGATGTGTATATTCCTCTCGCTCTTAGCTTACGTGCATTTGCTTAGACTCCACAGGTGCCTGTTCTCCAAATCCTGTATCCGCTTAGCAGGGCAACAGATTAGACACCAGACAGTCCTTATAATAGCACAGATCATATGGTGAGACAAGTACTAATATTATTTGAGAAACTGAATGGTGAGACAAGTACTAATATTATTAAATTAAAATCGGACATTAAAATGAGGAAATGTAGAAAATTTAGAAGGGATCAGGAGGACTATAAAAATGGAAGGGTCTATGTATATAAGTCCCAAAAGGGGACTTATGACTCTGGGACAGATGCGTCTGACTCTGAGACAGGGCCCTCAAAAAACTCCCCTGGCATAACTTCAAGAGAAGGAAGAGAAGGACTAGAAGAGGCAAAAGGAAAAGATCCTTTTGGGAACCCCTCAAAGGAGAAGAGATATCAGACCAGACAGACCAGGGGGAGAGGGGATCATTATGTTCAGAACAGAGGGAGATTCAGAGGGAGGGGAGCACGCAGGGGTTACTAGAGAGCCCATCTATGGATGAGTTACAAATTGTTAATCTCTCATCTTTCCCTCTGAATCTGGCACATGTTGAGCTCCTTAAAAAGGGTCTCTCTTTCTGCCCTACAGCTAATATTGATAAATTTGAGGTATTGAAAGATTTACATCTATTCGCTAGGAAAATTGTTTTATCTGTGGTAATGAAAAATAGAAATTCTAACACTTTGGATGCCAATGATCAGCTAGCTCTAAGAGATTTGGAATCTCTATTAGATGATAATGATCAGGAGGGTCCTAGTAATGAATCCCAGGACAATCCTGCTAATTACCAAAAACCCATTTTCAGGTCCAAATCCTCATACATGCCCTCTCTTTCCTTAGTGCCATCTGTAAATCTCTTTGTGAAGAAAATGGAAAAGGAAATTGACATGATGGTTCCTTTTAAGACAGATGACAATTTGAAACCTCGAGAGAGGAAAGCTTTGAGGGAACTGTCTGTGGCCGGGGGGTTGGTGATCAAACCGGCCGATAAGGGCGGAAATTTAGTCCTTTTGGATGAACAGCTTTATGTAAATGAAGCAAAACGCCAATTGAATGATAAGAACCAATATGTAAGGTTGGATCACAACCCCCTGGCACAGATACAAAATTCTCTCTTTAAACTTCTAAATGAAGCAAGATGCAGGGGAATCATAGATCAGAAAGAGTTTAAGTTTCTGATCTCTGATTTCCCTGTAATGCCTGTTTTCTATATTCTCCCGAAATTACATAAGAACTTGAAGTGTCCCCCAGGAAGGCCAATCGTGTCAGGGATTGGCAGTGTCACTGAGAAAGCTGGGGAATATGTAGATAAATATTTACGTCCTTTTCTTTTATCTTTAACATCATATGTTAAGGATACAGCGGATCTTTTGAGGAAACTTGATGGAGTGGTAGTAAATGATAATACACTGCTAGCTTCTCTAGATGTAGAGGGGTTATACTCCTCTATTCCTCACGATATTGGACTCCAGGCAATAAGGAAATTTTTGGAAACAAAAGGTCCCCTATTCTCAGAACATTCTGAGTTTGTTATTTCTCTACTTAGATTTGTCCTTCAGAATAATGTATTTACATTTGACGGACAGATCTATAAACAGATACGGGGAACAGCTATGGGGGCAGTGTGTGCCCCCACTTATGCCTGCCTCCACTTGGGGGCTTGGGAGTCAGATATATTTGAACGACACAGTGACACCTTTAACAATAAGGTGTTAATGTGGGTGAGATATGTGGATGATGTTCTTGTCTTATGGGATGGGAGTGTAGAAGAATTCTATGATTTTGTTCATGAACTTAACCATAATGACAGGAACATCATCCTCACATCAGAGACAAATAAGACCGAACTAAACTTTCTTGATATTACTATTAAGAAGGAAGGTTTGAAGATTGTGACAGAAAATTTCAGGAAAAAGAATGCCACTAACAGCATCTTGCATGCTGATAGTGGTCATCCTGTTCATCTTATTAAGGGGATTCCGTATGGACAGTTTCTCCGGCTTAGGAGAAACTGTTCATCACTAACCAAATTTGATACACATGCTGCCCTAATGAAAGAAAGGTTTCTCAAAAGAGGCTATTCCAACAAATGTCTTAAAAAAGCTTTGTGGAAGGCACGAAAGACTCCTAGAGACCACCTTTTGTATAATGTAAAATCAAAGCCCAAAGAGACGCAAATTAGATTTATCACTAAGTTTAATAATCAATGGTCCAATATTAGATCAGCACTGGTTAATAACTGGCATATACTTGCTTTGGATGACAAGGTTAGAGATTCTATTGGTGAAAAACCACTACTAACAGCTAGAAAAGCACTAAGTTTGAGAGATCACTTGGTTCAGAGTCAATTTGTGAGAGGGCCCTCTAATGCTGACTGGCTAAGAAGGGACAAGGGAATTAAAGGTAGCTATCCATGTGGGCACTGTGTGTACTGTGCCCACATGGATAGCACCAAACAGTTTTTCACTTCAAGTGATAAGGTTTTTGATATTAAATTCTTCTTCAACTGCAAATCTGAAGGGGTAATCTATCTTCTTCGCTGCTCGTGCCCGGTCTTTTACGTTGGAAAAACCAAAAGGTTAGTAAAGGACCGGGTACAGGAACATCGGGATGATATCCTTCATGAAAATGACACAAATGTGGCAAGACACTTTGGCACTTTCCATAATGGAAATGTAGAATCTTTGAAATTTACTATAATAGACAAAGGGATAACTAATGGCAGAGGTGGCAATAATGACAGAGTTCTATTGCAGAAAGAGACAAAATGGATTTACAAACTTAATACTAGATACCCAGTAGGACTTAATGATAAATTGGAGTATGCTAGTTTTTTATAGTCAGTGGACTCTCCCATTTTCAGGCAAGACATGTGCTATATTTGTAAGGTGTCATCATACTTTGTTGTGGTAAGAAATGCTAGAAAGCTGAGGAATTAGGCTTTTTATTTTCCTAGGATTTTAGTGTATAACTGGAATCTTCACAACTTTACACATAAGATTTTAGTATGTTGATTCAATGCATTTTTAAACTGGAATATGTTTACTTATGTGAATACACCTTTAATTAATTACCCCAGGTGGGGGAAGCACACCTGAGGAATGTCAGGTGAGCTTTATATCAAGAGGAAATCCGGTAAGGATCCATTCAAGCCCTGATGAACCCCTGTGAAACACACTGGATGTGGGGGTGAAACGGTCGTTGGTTTGTGTTTTTAACACTGAAGTGTTTTAACCAGGAGCAGGTCGACTAACTCCTGTTTATATGAACTGTCTAAGGTTCTAAGGTCTATGGCACACGCATAGCCTTTTATACCTTTCTACTGCCTGCACTTTATCTGCATACTTATCTAAGTGCTGACTATAAGGAAACATGCTGCAAATAAACATATGATCTGTGCTATTATAAGGACTGTCTGGTGTCTAATCTGTTGCCCTGCTAAGCGGATACAGGATTTGGAGAACAGGCACCTGTGGAGTCTAAGCAAATGCACGTAAGCTAAGAGCGAGAGGAATATACACATCGCATCTGTCTGGGCAAGCTTGCGTATATCCTGGTGTACGCTCCGATGTCTTTGATCTATCAGCCTAGGGAAAGCCTGGTTCTTTCTCGGTGCGGCGGATGCCGGTACAGCTGATCACTACCATACACGGAAAGCGCACTTTACCTACAAGTCCGATTGGAGGATTTTGCAAGCTATACCACTCCCCCCTCAGTGACATCAGACGCCACAGAGAGAGCGGTCTGCTCCTTTGAAAATCTCATGGGACACAGAACCTGTTTGTTCTACTGCGTTTTGCTCGATCCTGGCAAGTGATTCAAATCTTACTTTTTGGAACATGTTACAGTAAGAACTAATACATTTACTTTACCCTTTGTATGAAGGATTGCTTTTTCATTTGCATCTTCCTGGACCGAGTGCAGTATCTAACTGTTTTTCCTCCTTACGGTTGAGAGAGACTTTATTCAGCTGTTTCATATTTTCCAATATGTTTGACACACTGTCTTAGACATGTTATAACTATTATTATGTGTCTTGATATGTGCATATATGTTCTATCTTAGGTCTCTATATAATCTGGTAATTTGATTAAGGTGTGTCTTAGATATTATTTGATTTAGCAGCATACGTATGCTTTATAGATATCCTGCAGGTACTATTACCTTAGACGTTAGGTGTTGTATATATATGGTGTTTACCTTATTTTGTGTTGGTTTGAGTCAATGCAGAGTATTCACGAAATGTGATAAAGGGATTATAATTAATAAATTTATTTTTGTTACGAAATAAATTCTCTGTGTGCCCTTATTTCCCTTACTTTATCAGACCATTAATATATGGTCTGATACTATATCTCCCTGTATAAATTTAATTTTATTTAGTTTTAAATAGGATTAATTTAGTTAATAAGAATTATAATATTTAGATGTATTTAATTAATATTTAAGTTAGGTAGGTGTTAGGGTTAGGGTTAGACTTAGGTTTAGAGGTTAATAATTTTATTATAGTGGCGGCGGTGTAGGGGGGGGCAGGATAGGGGTTAATAAATGTATTATAGGTGGCGGCGGTGTAGGGGGGCAGGATAGGGGTTAATACATTTATTATAGGTGGCGACGGTGTAGGAGGGGCAGATTAGGGGTTAATAAGTTTAATATAGGTGGTGGCGGGGTCCGGGAGCGGCGGTTTAGGGGTTAAACAATTTATTTAGTTGCGGCGGGGTCCGTGATCGGCAGGATAGGGGTTAATAAATGTATTATAGGTGGAGGCGGTATAGGGGGGGCAGGATAGGGGTTACTTGGTATAATGTAGGTGGCGGTGGGCTCCGGGAGCGGCGGTTTAGGGGTTAATATATTTTTTATAGTTGCAGCGGGGTCTAGGAGCGGTGGTTTAGGGGTTAATAACTTTATTTAGTTGCGGGGGGGGCCGGTATAGGGGGTAGAACAGTGTAGTTTAGTGTGGGCGCTTAGTGACAGCTTGTCAATAAAGCTGTCAAAAAGCCGACAGCTTTACTTGGTGCGCGGCTTTTTGACAGCTTTATTGATAACTTTGGAGAGATTATTCAGGTCCGCGGCGGGGATTGTAGGGGAGCTTAGGCGGGCGTATTGGGGCCGGCGATGGCAGGTAAGTAGACACGTTGATAACTAGAGGCCTTAGGGTGGATCTAAATCCCGCAGAAGTCGCAAAAACTGACAGAGTAAGAAAGAGAGTGTGTTTCCAAAATAATTCTACAAAAGTCCTCAACACCACATCTAGGAGTTTTTGAACGCTCCAGCTCTAAGGACCAAGCGAAAATAAGGTCAGATTGTTACACTTGCTTATTTTACTGCAGTTTAACACAAGATTTAAGTAGCCAAACTGCTATTTTTATACCAAAGGCTGCAGCCGCATTATCGCATATATAATATACACTTATAGATGTCCTTACTTATATGAACTCTTAAGATTAACTTTTTAAAATGAACTTTTACTAATTTCCTCTAATATGGAATTTTTTATGAATGTTTAACTGAGGATAAGCTAAAAATTGCTTTCTACCATTGTTTTAGACCTGCTACAAATATATGGAATCTTCAAGTTTTAAAATTTAAATTCTAAACTTTAAAGCAAAATAGTATTGCTTAAGAAGTATGTATAAGAACATAAAGAATTTTAAAGATTGACCAACCTATCACAATCATAGTACTAATTTGTTAGCAACATATGTGTATATTGTTAGCATTTATTATATCTGTGTAACTCTTATCTTCTTTATACACTATTAGTATATACATTTGAATGCATGAACCAGTTAATAAAAGCCATTTATATTATTAATACATTTATCTCCTATTTTTAGAAATACATATTGTGTAACACATTACGTTTTCTCGTTCTCCAAGAGGTATTATCTCAGATGAGCGCTCTTTTCCTTTAAATCTTTTTCCCCTAGAACAAGTTAAGGAGCAGCGGTCTTAAGAAGGCTCACGTGGAAACAGCTGCATTGGGGCCAATACGGGGCATGATAAATCAGCCCCTATGTATCTTTGTCCACTTAAAATATTAGGAGGTGTTTGATCATCCGTGGTATTTATTGATAAAGTTGTGTTTGTGCACAATGCTTAGAAACACACAGAACCCCTTTTCTCAGTTGTCATGTGCAGAATTCTGCCAACAGATATTTATAACACAACCAGCACAAAATCACAATCAAACCTCTATCCTAATCCAACTAAACCATGGATGTTCTGATTAGAGAGAACCCCTGTTTGCTAGAATACTATGGGCAAGATTACAAGTCACGGGTTTTCCGCTCGCGATATGGTCTTTTCACAATCAATTTCCATTGCGCAGATATTACAAGTCTTTACGCAACAATCCTTTCTGTGCTTGAAGAGCTGTAGTTAACAGTTTTCCGCAACATAAAAGTTTCACGAAACATTTCAAAAATACATTACAAAGTACAGTTACAATCATATTAACACTGTTTAATAAAAATTATTTGATAAAATGATTACACAAAAAAGTTATAAGGGCTCAGATATGAGATTTTGGGTGTTAGAAAAAAAAAAGCAGATGCAGGGATTTTACATTGACATACATACACATACATAGAGAAACATGGATTTATATTTATAAAGATATGTTTTACTATGGAGATAATAAAAAGATTTTACATTACAATCTTATACACATTAAACAATATCTCAGAGAGTTTTAAAGAGATATTCGCATATAGATCTCGAGATATCTAGACATACAGTATATACAGTATATTTATATACATATCTCACTATAAATAGATATATTAGTCCAAAAATCATCAGAAATATAGTGAAATATATTTTTAACAATATGAAATATTTGCATTTTCATGTACACTTTTCAAAGGGGAAAACTTTGTGGGCTTTGCGCAACAGATTAGGGTTTTAGTTTTTTTTTCTATTTGTCTTCTCCATTGACTTCTATGGGGGAATACGTGAACGTGCACGCGATTTTGCTTTTTTTATTACGCGGCTTAATGCGCGTGCAAAATAAGTTGTTTTGCAATTTGTAATACCTGCGCAACCCCAAATGCAAAAAAGCCATAACGCGTGCTGTGTTTTCGCAACTGATTTGCTGCATGACTTGTAATCTTGCCCTAAGAATGGTTTAAAATCTCTAACTCAAAGGAATTGCTAGATGGAATGCAAACCTTATAACTCTACTTGTTTTTGCAACATTCATGTCCAAGTCATATTTATCATTTATTTTGAAGCAAAATATCTCCCTATCCAAGAACACAAATAATTTGTGCCTACCAGTTGAGGTGACTAGCTCATCTAAAATTATATGAAGTCTTAACAGCATTCATTTTGCTACAAGCATCATAAAACAACCTAAGTATTTTAGCTTTCAAACAATCTAGATGTTTCTTTTTTTTTCAAACCTTTCATAAACATGTGTTATCAGAAGTTAGTGACGCAATAAATGCATAAAAACTGTGCCAAGACTCTTTATTTTGGCAGCATAAGGTTCCTGCTACATGCCAGCATTTGTCTTGTACTTTCTTGAAATTGATGCTGGCTGCAGTTAAACACTACGTACACACTGAAATATTTTGAATTGTTTAAATCTATATAAAAAAAGCTTAAAGGGACAGTAAAGGCAATATTAAACTTTCATGATTCAGATAGAGTATGCCGTTTTAAACAACCTTCCAATGTACTTATTTTACCAAATTTGTTTTGTACTCTTGATATCCTTTGTTTAGAGTAAAACTAGGTAGGCTGATAGGCGCGTGCACGTGTCTATCGCTGTGGCTGGACTGTTAGCCGACGAACATTTGACCGATGGACATTTGGTCGACAGACAAGTAGCTGTCAGATAACAGTCTGGCCACGAGATAGTTAGATTTGATAGATAGATTAGATAGATAAATAGATTTTATAGATAGATACATTCGATAGATTTGATAGATAGATAGATAGATTTGATAGATAGATAGATGATAGATAGATAAATAGATAGATTCAATAGATAGAGTATTTCCCAGACAGAGAACTAGAAGACGTGCGGGCTGGGACCCATGGTTAGGTTCCCAGAGGTGGTTGCGGCGCCTGAGGCTCTGATTAGAACAGAGCACTCTGGAGCTTTTTTCCCCTCGGCCAAACTCGGAACATGCTTCAGCATTCTGTCCATCAGCAAAATGTCCGTCGGAGTTCTGTCAGAGCCCCGTCTAACACAGTCTATATCATTGCTATAAACAATGTTACAAACTGGTGCAAAATGGCTATGTGCAGGCTCCTGAAATCACCTAGGATTACTCTTTAACAAAGGATACCAAGATAACTAAGGAAAATTAATAACTGAAGTAAATTGGAAAGTTGTTTAAAATGTTGTACTCTATCCAATCCATTTAAGTTTAATTTTGACTTTACTGTCCCTTCATAAAAATAGTTTGCCCTATGTGCATATTCGAGTCATAACTATTGTTTTTTTTTAGCACTTTAAAAGAAGAAAGTGGATGATTTTTAGAGTGACTTTTCCATCCCCTCTGATCTCCAACTATTCACTTGAACGTGGCTTTGACAAATTTAAAGGGACAGTCTACTCCAGAATTTTTATTTTTTTAAAAGG
This sequence comes from Bombina bombina, assembly GCF_027579735.1. Taxonomy (NCBI): domain Eukaryota; kingdom Metazoa; phylum Chordata; class Amphibia; order Anura; family Bombinatoridae; genus Bombina; species Bombina bombina. The sequence continues at coordinate 987,758,001 of NC_069499.1, read as the reverse complement.
ATAGATAATCCCTTTATTACTCACTAGTGGGAAAGCCTGCCCAGAGGGCAGTCTATTGTGGTGATGGAACCACTGAATCACCCTGCCGTTTTCGGAAGGGCAGTCTATAGTGGTGACGAAACCACCCTGCCCTTTTTGGAATCCACCTGGATGCAGCTTATGCTTCATCCAGGTGGATTCTTAAAAAAGCAGGGTGGTGAAAGAATCCATCAAGGTGGATTCTTTCACCACCCCTTTTGCTCTCTCTCCCCCCTCTCTTTTGCTCTCTCTCCCCCTCTTTTGTGCTCTCTCCCCCCCTCTCTTTTGCTCTTTCTCCCCCTCTCTTTTGCTCGCTTTTGCTCTCTCTCCCCCTCTCTTTTGCTCTCCCTCTCCCCTCTCTTTTGCTCTCCCTCTCCCCTCTCTTTTGCTTTCCCTCTCCCCTCTCTTTTGCTCTCCCTCTCCCCTCTCTTTAACTCTCTCTCTCTTCTCTCTTTTGCTCTCTCTCTCTCCCCTCTCTTTTGCTCTCTCTCTCTCCCCTCTAATGTGCTCTCTCTACCCTTTCAGTGTTGTTAATAAAAAAAATTTGAACTACAGAAATAAACAATTAAAACCTAATCCCTATGAAAATAAAAAAGCCCCCCTAAAATAAAAACACTCCCTAATCTAATGCTAAACTGCCAATAGCCCTTAAAACGGCTTTTTGTAGAGCATTGCCCTAAGGTAAACAGCTCTTTTGCAGTTACCAAAAATTCTAAGTCCCCCTAACAGTAAAAACCACCACCCAGCAAACACACCAAAATCAATAAACCTAACATTAAAAAACCTAAACTATCCATTTCCCTGAAAAGGTCATTTGTATGGGCATATATATATAAATAGCAGATGTCCCAGCACTCCAACCTTGGCACTGTATCAGCCACCTGGGTGCAATCCTCAAAGTTCATATAGAATAAAACTTGGAAATGAAGGGCACTCTCAGGATATTTTAACGAACCACAATAAACATTTAATCAGAATCTCAACAGGTCATCAAAGACATAGTCAACGTTTTGGCTCTCTTTAGAGCCTTCTTCAAGACAAAATAAATCTGTAGAAAAAAAGAAAACATGTATAGATACACAAACAAAATATACATACAGCATTGAAAACAAAAGCAAAATAACACACCCATCACCAATATTGTATTAAACTAAAATAAAATCATACAAGGATAAAGTGAAACTCTAGACCAGAAAAAGAGGCTGTCTAGTCACATAGAAACAATGCAAACAAGTTTATAAGTAAACAGGGGATTCAATACGTCAAATCCCCCAGGGGTGAACCAAATGCCAAGTACATATAATGGAATATATACTGTGAAGTACAAATACACATGTTAAGTATTATTATGCAGTTGGGCTTGAGTGTACTCACAAATCATAAATCCTATAAATAGCATAGCAGCAAAAGAAAAATAAGCACAAGCAGACATATCAATAAACATCTGGTTGTGATCCAATCAATATGTTAACAGAAAAAAAGGAATCAACTAGTAAACATACCAATGATGGAACCAATGTCTAAATAACCTGACACCATCTAACAAAAAGTGTACACATTTGTAATGTATCAAGATGCAAACAGGTTGGGGCTTAATCACAACCCCAAACCATGTGAATAAAGTTACCATAAGGAGCCAATTACCACAAACTTAAAAGTATAAATATAAATGCAACATAGTCACCATCCATCTGCATAAGTGTAAACATTAAACTAAACCTAGTCTATGTGTATCCACTCAGATGGCTGATACAGTGCCAAGGTTGGAGTGCTTGGAAATCTGCTATTTACATATATTCTCTGAATATTCCCAAGCACCCCTGGATTTGTTCGTTCACACCTGAACGTTTGTTGTTTTATGGGACTCCCGATAAAATACACTTGACTTGTTACTGGATAAATGTGTTAACAACTCTTGACGGTGGAGGCTGGAAACACATACTTAGCAATGTGGATATGGATGAACCTTTGCAAGCAAGTAGCTCGCAGCCAGTTGGGCATGATGTGGGCATTGAAGATGGCATGTTCACTTTTACGGATGAAGATGTCGTACACATTCTGAATTCATGTGGGTCAGAAACAGTGGAAGATGTACCAATTAATATCTACTATAAGATTCTCAACCTTAGGAGAAAAGAAGTGGACTATAAGTTACATGCAAATTATCTCACTGATTATTTCAAAAGGAAACTAATACCACGGGGCTTCAGAGTGAGAAACTCACCAACAATAGAAACAACATAGAAACAATAATGAATTTTGTCGAGAGTGGTGTTTTATTGCCAAGAAATGTTCATTTGGTTGGATTTTGTTGGTTATTGAGGAGGTCACCCGCCTAAAGAAACTAGTGTCAGATGACCTGACTACTATAGTCTCTGAAAAGGAATACATATTAAGGGAGGATGGCAATGAAGATTGGATTAACAAATTGAGTACACAATTGGACAAATACAGAAGGGAACTCATTAGCTTCAAAAATAGAAAACTTAATTCTGTTGAGATTGACTACAGGGAAAGAAACGTGTATCAATGGCTCTCCGGAAAAAAACAACACATATAGACGAAGGAGAAATGAACGTAGACAGACCACATTAGCCAACACCATTGATTCCAGTGGGAGAGAATCGAGTGGATCTGATAGCACTATCGGGGGCAGGAATACAACTCAACATAGTGATAGAATACTCACTAGGTCCCGGAGAAAACCACCTATCATGTCAAAAAACGACAATGTCCAAACAAAAAAAGACACAGGCCAGCAAATCGGAGAGGAGGCTGGTGGAAAAAAAACACCAAAAGGTTAAATAGTGTGGAAGGAGTAGTCATCAACTTAAGTAGTAGGCCTCTAGACCAAGATGAATACAAAGTTCTCAGTAAGGGTTTGAACTTTGTACCCACTCCTAGGGTTAATGTATTTGACCATCTGGTGGATTTACATAAATTACAAAGGTAGCTTAAGTTAAAAGATTTCTTTAAACACACCACAAGCATTCAATCAAAGTCACAATTGTCCAGGCCATCTAATTTTGAACAAAAAAACACCCATCTTACTATAAGAACAGTCACTAACATCTGCACTAGGGATATTGAACAAGTATGTAGGACCCAGGTGCAGTGTAGAAATAATTTGAGTAAGGATGAATACAATGCATTAGCAACACTAAGACAAGATGACACGATTATTATTCGTCCTGCGGATAAGGGCGGTGCTATAGTCGTCTTGGACTACTCATATTATAGGTCTGAACTTCTGAAACAACTAGAGGATGTTTGCACATACCAAAAACTTACGCACAACCCCACAGCACTCTATAAGAGGATGCTAGACAACAGTCTGACATTTGCATTTAACAGTGGCCATATTGATCAACAGGCCTTTGAGTTCTTAAAAACAGAATTTCCGGTACATCCAATAATTTATACCATACCGAAGATACATAAAGATTTGAATAAGCCCCCTGGACGACCCATAGTGTCTGCTGAAGGGTCTCTGTTTCAAAACCTATCTATCTACATCGATTTCTTCTGCAAGATCTGGTTAAAAGTACTGAGGCATCTCTACTGGATTCCATTCAATTGATCCAATTACTCCAACATAGGATATTCCCTAAACAATGTATTTTGGTCACTTTGGACGTTAACAGTCTTTATACAATAATTCCCCATGACATTGGTATAGAGGTTGTTAGACAGGCCCTTCTTAGTTGCAACACCTACCATGGCCCCCCATTGAATTCCTCCTTGATTGGTTAAGGATGTGTCTCACGCACAATTATTTCAGATTCGAAGATTCATACTATCTACAATTAGTTGGTACGGCCATGGGGGTCAAGCATGACCCCCTCTTACGCCAACTTATTCATGGCGTGGTTCGAGAAACAGTATATATTCTTTGAAAGGAATCCTAATGTCCTAGAGTATAGCCGATACATTGACGATTTGTTTGTGATCTGGGGAGGCACATCAAATTAACTCATTGAATGGATCCACTATCTCAACAATGTAGAACAATCAATATCATTGAAAAGTGAAAGCAGTGATACCCAAATACATTTTTTAGATTTATGTATCTATAAGTGTGAAACAGATGATGGGTGTGTTCTTAAAACTACTCTATTTTCGAAACCAACGGATCGAAATACACTGCTTCAATGCAACAGCTTCCATTCAACACAGCTCAAGAAAGGCATCATTAAGTCCAAATTTTTGAGGGTGATTCGGAATAATTCTGATCCATCAAAAAGAATGATTCAACTTAATGAAATGAAGAACAAGTTCCTTGAAAGGGGTTATAGTCAAAAGATTGTGACTGATATATTAAATGGGGTGATACATTTGGATCAATCTACTTTGATCCAGAGAAAACCACATTGTGAGACTGAAAGCAAAGCGACTGATTCGACTATCAACTATATAGAAATGCAAACAAAGAGAGGCGCCCATACCAACTGGCTTCAGCCCTGCCACTCAACAGATTGGAGATATTATTAGAAAGAACTGTCACCTTGTGAAGGAATATTCAAGGATAGTGCTCCACCTAGAATGATATACAAGAGTGGTTGCAGTCTTAAAACTCTTCTTATGAAGACTGACCCTTGGAAAGGCACCAAGACATGGCTGGCTAACACCAAAATGGGCTGTTTTAAGTGTGGAAGCTGTGTTACCTGTAATTTGTTGCTGACAGGCCCAAAGTTTCACAACCCTCATTCCACCAAGACGTATCTTATTAGACACAGATTAACATGCACTTTTCAGTTTGTTGTATATTTTCTCACATGCCCCTGTGGTAGATACTATGTTGGAAAAACAAGTACAACCTTCCAAGAAAGACTGGCGAACCATAAGAGCACAATTATGGCTGCGATCAGAGATGGACAATCGGACCAACCTGTGGCTTGTCATTTTCTCGAGTTTAATCATCCAATTTCAACTTTAAGAGCCATGCTTATAGATATGGTAGTTCCCCCAAAGAGAGGTGGCGATAGACACAAAGAATTGTTATGCTGTGAGGGTAGATGGATTTACAGACTTAACACCCTCAGCCCTCAAGGACTGAATGTTCATCTTGATTACTCACTATTCTACTGAGCTCTTTGGGCTCATATGTCCTATACAGTGTGGACATCTGCCCGCTGATTACAACATCACTATGTTCCTAAGTGACCACCTCTGCACATTTGCCCTATGATTAGTTATGAATAACAGCACATTACTATACATATTTTAGATTCTATTGCTCTTTTTTACACATACATTTAACCCTATCTAAATACTGAGGCATTGTGTATGTTTTGTACCCATCTGTTCTAATTTCACATGCCATAATGATTACTGACAATGCCCTAATGATTAACTTGCACCGTTGACACATAATTATCATTGTGGAATCTCCTTATAGAGGATATGTGTTGTTGCACATATGATTGTTTAGTATGTGGCATAATTCCTATGCCCGGGTTGTGCAGCTGGGCTTGGGCTAGCGGTTTGTCTCAGTATGGCTAGGGTGGTAAATATTACCATGGATTCTCTGATTACCTGGCTGTGGTTGTGCTGTGATTGGTTAGCATAATTGGACAGTATACAATAAAATGTATGGAGGACTTTGGTGTTATAGACGTTAGTGTATGCATCCAGTGCCTTTTGGTAATCCTCGTAGGAGTGATGCAACGTTCTTACCCTTTGTGCTTGTTTATTTTGTTCAGTTTTTTGCTGTATGCCTATGGTGTGATCTGACTCACAACTTATGGTATAGCTGTTTGTGTCTTGCTACCTCATTGATACATGTTGGATTGGCTTATTAGACTATCATCTCTTTTTTCTTACAGGTTCAGTTGTTTTTGTTATCATTTATGTTTTTTTCTTTTTTTTTTCTGTGTTGTGGCATGCAGTTTCACTGCCTGGCGCATTGGATGATTGACTGCTATGGTCTGACCCGGTATATCTTGATTCCGGTGTAGTAGCTACTTAGGGTGTATGCAGAGTTGTTTTGGTATGAGGTCCTCCTGTTGTGATACATGTGGGACTGGAGCGGGGTATCCTTTGTTTTTGTTCCTTTTATATGGGGTAGTGGTTACTACTTTGACACACTCTGTGTCCACGCTGTTAGTTTGTGTGGCTGGATTTACTAAGCAAGATCACACCCTTTATGGGAGGCAATAAGATTGCTGCTGCTTACCTTTATGAACCATACGGGTTCACTTCTGACTATTATGCATTTCCTGTTTGGGAGTACGGAGTCTCACCGAAGAAAGGTAGGATATGGTGTTATTTTGTTCCTAAATTAGCCCTACTGTGGTATACTCAGGTTTTTTATATATAGTCATGATATGCAAGATTTCCCTCTTTTCTTTTAAGTTATGAGTTTTATGTTGTTCAGTGTTAACGTGACACGATAACTATGGAGGCATGTTGACTTGGATTTGCTGTATTAGCTCTAATGATTTTTCGCTATCCTTACATAAATACTGGTAGGGGCTGTTAAAACTTCGAATAGTTACAATTGTTTTGTTTTTATGAGCGCATCTTTGGATATTTATTTGGTATTAATGCTAGGTTATATTTAGTGTGATTGTCGGGCTTTTCCTATTGCAGCGATATAAATAATTGATGTCTTACTGTTGTTTAGACACCATAGTGTGCTTATGCTATGGGCTAGCAGTGCCTGTTTACATTTAATGAGATTGGCGATATATAGTATTCTGCAATAAATATGAAAATGGTGGCTTATGGATATTATTTATAAGTATTAGTGTGGCCAACATGTAAATAATACAATTTAATTTAGTTAGTATAGACACATTGTCTCTTACTATGTGTTTATACAAGGGTTTACAATGGTTTTGTTACATCACGTTGTATGATTATGCATGCTAGTTTTGGATACACATAGACTAGGTTTAGTTTAATGTTTACACTTATGCAGATGGATGGCTACTATGTTGCATTTATATTTATACTTTTAAGTTTGTGGTAATTGGCTCCTTATTGTAACTTTATTCACATAGTTTGGGGTTGTGATTAAGCCCCAACCTGTTTGCATCTTGATACATTACAAATGTGTACACTTTTTGTTAGATGGTGTCAGGTTATTTAGACATTGGTTCCATCATTGGTATGTTTACTAGTTGATTCCTTTTTTTCTGTTAACATATTGATTGGATCACAACCAGATGTTTATTGATATGTCTGCTTGTGCTTATTTTTCTTTTGCTGCTATGCTATTTATAGGGTTTATGATTTGTGAGTACACTCTAGCCCAACTGCATAATAATACTTAACATTTGTATTTGTACTTCACCATATATATTCCGTTATATGTACTTGGCATTTGGTTCACCCCTTGGGGATTTGACGTTTTGAACCCCCTGTTTACTTATAAAATTGTTTGCATTGTTTCTATGTGACTAGACAGCCTCTTTTTCTGGTCTAGAGTTTCACTTTATCCTTGTATGATTTCATTTTAGTTTAATACAATATTGCTGATGGGTGTGTTATTTTGCTTTTGTTTTCACTGCTGTATGTATATTTTATTTTTTGTTTGTGTATCTATGTTTTCTTTTTTTCTACAAATTTATTTTGTCTTGAAGAAGGCTCTAAAGAGAGCTGAAACGTCTACTATGTCTTTGATGACCTGTTGAGATTCTGATTAAATGTTTATTGTGGTTCTTTAAAATATCCTGAGAGTGCCCTTCATTTCCAAGTTTTATTATATATATATATATATATATATATATATATATATATATATATATATATATATATTCAAAAAATAAAATAAAAATAAAGTTGCAGAAAATAAAAAAAATCTATTGCAGAAAATAAAAAAACAAATTACCAAAGTTTACAACATTAAACCTAATCCCTATGAAAATAAATGCCCCCCAAAATAAAAACACCCCCTACTCTAAAAATAAAATACCAGTAGCCCTTGAAAGGGCTTTTTGCAGGGCATTGCCCCAAGATAAACAGCTCTTTTACATTAAAAATGCACAAAGTCCCCCCTAACAGTAAACCCCCCACCCACCAAACCCCCCAAAATAAAAGAACCTAACACTAAAAAACCTAAACTACCCATTGCCCTGAAAAGGGCATTTGTTTGGGCATTGCCTTTAAATGGGCATTTAGCTCTTTTACTGCCCATCCCTAATTTAAAACCTAAGTCTAACCCCCAGGTTGGTACTCACCATTCCTGAAGTCCGGCAGAGAAGGTCCTGTTCCAGACAGTGAAGTCTTCTTCCAAGCTGCGACCTCTTCTTTCTTCTTCTAGGAACAATCTGGCATGGAGCAATGGGCGGAGCTGAAGACCGAAAACCGCTGCGCTGAAGACTGGAGACTTGAATTCCTTGAATTCACTATTCAGTGTACCTTGAATTCACTATTCAGTGTACGGCAGCGATCGTATGAAGAGGATCCTCCACGCTCCATTGCTCCGCGGTTGTCGGTCTTCAGTTCCAGGATCGCCAGTTTTCAGCTCCAGGGTATACGTTCTTCAGCTCCGCGCCGGATTGTTCCTGGAAGAAGAAAGAAGAGGTTGCTGCTTGGAAGAAGACTTCACCACCTGGAACAGGACCTTCTCCGCCAGACTTCAGGAATGGTGAGTACCAACCTAGGGGTTAGACGTACATTTTTTTTTTAAGGTTTTTTTGGGGGGGGTTGTTGTATTTAGATTAGGGATGAGCAGTAAAATAGCTATATGTCCTTTTAAGGGCAATGTCCAAACAAATGCCCTTTGCAGGGCAATGGTTAGTTTAGGTTTTTTTAATGTTAGGTTCTTTTATTTTGGGGGGTTTGGTGTATGGGGGGGTTTACTGTTAGGGGGGACTTTGTGCATTTTTAATGTAAAAGAGCTGTTTATCTTGGGGCAATGCCCTGCAAAAAGCCATTTTAAGGGCTACTGGTAGTTTATTCTTAGAGTAGGGGGTGTTTTTATTTGGGGTGGCTTTTTTATTTTCATAGGGATTAGGTTTAATTTTGTAAACTTTGGTAATTTGTTTTTAGCCTTTTTTATTTTTTGTAATCTTAGATTTTTTTTTTGTAACTTTAGTATTTTTTAGTTTAGTTAATTTGTGCTAATTTAGGGGGTGTTAGGTTAGGGGGTGTTAGGTTAGGGGGCTTAGTAATTTAATTAGTTATTTGCTTTGTGGGTTTTGGTGGTTTAAGGCGTTAATAGGTTAATTAGGTTTATTGTGATGTGGTGTTTTTGCGGTTCAAGGGTTAATGGGGTAAATAGGTATATTGCGATGTGTGGGTTTTGTGGTTTAGGGGTTAATAGGTTAATTATGTTTATTGCGATGTGGGGGTTTTGCGGTTTAGGGGTTAATAGGTTAATTAGGTTTATTGCGATGTGTGGGTTTTGCGGTTTAGGGGTTAATAGGGTAATTATGTTTATTGCGATGTGGGTGGTTGACGGTTAAGGGTTAATTACTTTAATATTTTGCAATGTGTGGGTTTGCAGTGTATGTGTTAATACTTCATGTGGGAGGATAGTTTTTTTTGTTTGTTATACTTCATGCGGGCGGTGCTTTTTTTTTGTAATGCTTTGTATGCCTTTGCTGCATCCTGGTGGATGCTAAGCTACCAACTTCAATGCATAGTGCCAACTGTAAAGTTTTGTGAGGAAAAAGGTCTGGGATTTTTTTCCGGCTTTGGGCCAGGTCTCTTAGTTCCAGGGAAGGGTCTGTTGTGTTCTGAGTCACTTTATGCTACAGGATGCAAAGACATTTTAGACAATTGTGTGCTTGCAACTTTGTGGCAACAGTTTGGGGAAGGCTTTTTCCTGTTCCAGAATGAATGTGCCCCTCTGAACAAAACAAGGTCCATGAAGACATGATTTGACAAATTTGTTGTGGAGGAACTTAAGTGGCCTGCACAGATCCCTGACCTCAACCCCACTGAACACCTTTAGGATGAATTGGAATGCTCATTGCAAGCCAGACCTTCTCCTTCAACATCAACGCCTAACCTCACAGATGCTCTTTTGGCTGAATAGACATAAAGCCAGAGATACACTTTAAAACTATGTGGAAAGCCTTCCCAGAGTGGCGGCTGTTATAGCCTCAAAGGGGGGCCAACTCCATATTAATGCCAATAGTTTTTATAAAGGATGTCCCGCAAGCTTATATAGGTATAATGGTAAGGTGTCCACATACTTATGGCCATTAGGTGTACATCACAGCTGCCGAAACCTTCTTGGAAATAAAAATAAAGGACATCTTCCTAGAAGGTAATGGTATGGTGTCCTTGTGACTTCTCAAGTGATTCCTCACAGCCATAATGTGTTTTTTTTTTTTGTTTTTTTGTTTTTCAAGTTGGTTGAATAGATTTTTTTTTTCTAATGTGTATTTTAATTCCTAGTTTAAAACATAGGTTGTAACAGGTTTTATTTTATCTTTATAGAGATTTACGCTTTAATCGTATACAAGAGATCAACTCTGCTGCACTGCAAAGGCTGAAGAACCTCAACACATTGTAAGAATCTGCACAGTTATTTCTAAACTTTCTGAAAGTGACATTAAAGATAAAAATGTACTTTCATGAGTCATAGGGGCCGAATTATCAAGCGGTGGGCGGACATGATTCACTGTTGGCATTTAACATTGCACAAGCATTTCTGGTGAAATGCTTGTGCAATGCCGCCCCCTGCACATTCACTGCCAATCGCAGGGGGTGTCAATCCCGATCGTATCTGATCGGGATTAGTGCAGTCCACCACCTCAGAGGTTGCGGATGAGTTAAGGTGCAGCGGTCTTACGACAGCTACTTCTTAACTTAAGTTTCTGGCGAGCCGGAAACTTTGGGGGTAGATTGCAGCATCTGCTGCTTGATAAATCTACCCTATAGTGTGTACAATTTTAATTTATTTCTATTATCAAATTGAGTTTGCTCTCTTGGTATTCTTTGTTGAAAAACAGGTAGTTAAAAGAAGTTATGCATCTGAATGAGTACAGGATGGCTACACGACTATTCTGCTATACAGTGCTCCAGGCACAAGCTCTCTACTTAGGTATGCTCTTCACAAAGAATAACACGAAAACAAAGCAAATTTGATAATATAAGTAAATTGAAAAAAATGTAATGCTTCATCTGAATCATGAAAGAAGAAAATGTGTTTCAAGTGGCTTTTAATATAAAATATTTTCAAATAGTATTCAATGAACTTTATAATTATTGATTGAATCTATCTATCTATCTATCTATCTATCTATCTATCTATCTATATATCTATCTATCTACCTATCTATCCACTGCAATTTATTGTGTTTGATCAAACATTTTATGATGATTTTATTTGGTGTTTAATTTCCCTTAATCCTATACTCTATACCTTAGTGTTTTATGCAAATCACAGCAGAAAAAGTTTTATGGATGTTTTTCTTAACCCTCCGCAAGTAGTAAATAAATTAAATGTAGCTGCTTAAAGATACATTACAATTCTAGGCACAACTACAATAACATGGCTACTACTCATTGTACTATTGTATTTTCTAAAAACAAAAAATAACAATAAATCACATACAAAAATACAATCGTGAAATAAATGTGAAAAAAGGATATGGGAATAACAAGTCCGCTGTGTAGTATTCTAAGATCTTCAATATTAAAGTAATATATCTTGGGAAAAAGAAATTCAAATATAGGGGCCAAATTATTATCTTGGGTAAAAGAAATTCAAATATAGGGGCCAAATTATCCCCTGTTTCTAAGCACTGCTGTTCCATAACTTGTCTGCCTGCCCTGAGGCTGCGGACATCGATCTGCCCGATCCTATACGAAGAGAACTGCTGGTGCAATGATAAATGGCGACAGCGTATGCTGTTGGCATTTATCGATGTGCGGCGGACATGATACGCTACATTGTATCATATCCACTTGCACTTTCATAAATCGGCCCCATAGTGCGTACTCACACTTTATAGAGCTTATCAAAAGCTCAAGTTATCAGCAGCCCTGAATTCCCCAAGCTTTCAGGTACCCCGATACTACACAGCGGACTTGCTTATTCACATATTCCTTTTTTCCCATTTATTTCACTATTGTATTTTCTCTTGTACCTAACAGGTGTCAGTTGGTGAAGCTCTACATTTTCATACAGGGCACTGACATCTTGAAGCTTAGGGATTGTTATACCCTGTGACAGAAACAGTGGGCATTCACAGATCTGGTAGTTGCAGGCTTATTAACAACTGCACAGTGCCCTTCAGGTTGGCATGCGTCATACAGAGTGGGAGCTTTACATTTTCCAGGTTTCAATGCAGAGAACCTGTCCGTCTGCAGTCTCCTCTTCTAATACAGTATGGCTTGTCAAAATTTAAGATTGCATAAGAGTTGTCTTGTGGAATCCTACCCTGTGTTCTTGTGTACCAAGCAAGGCTTAATTCTAGGTAATAGCCAGAGAGAAGAAGAAGAAGAAACAGCATTTTACATTTGTGTTTGCTGCTTTTTCAGAGGTCTCAGAAGCTCCTTCTCTGTTTCCTATATGCTGACCAGAAGTGCATGATACAGCTGTCAAAAAAGCAATAATATCACTGATCTATGAATGTTTGCACTTCTGTCACAGGCTGCATACACTTAAGCACCAAGATGGAGGTCCTAGTATGAAGATGTTGATCTTCACCAGTTGGTATCTTTAAGGGGTTGTAACAAGTGAGTGTCTTAAAAGAGAACTGCAGACACAGTAGGAAAACAATAGTATTGTGTCCAGAGGTTTAATGTGTCTTTAACAAGTATCTAAATGTGTTTATAGCTGAATCACACACACATTTTACTTCATTTTGGTTAAATCTTTTGTCTACCCAAGTATGCAGTATACTTTCTGAGCTCGTGGTCAATTGAGTAGTTCTCTTTTAACAAGTAGAATGCTTGTCTAAAATGTAACATTGTAAATTTCATTATAGATTCCAATGAATAAGTGATATATATTGAAACATGTAGGTCTACTAGGGCATTTAACGGCCTCTCTTTTGGCCTGCAGATTGCTGAATAATAATCACATCAGGCGGATCCCGCAAAAAGCATTTGAAGAGCTGGGAAATCTGAGACACTTGTGAGTTATCTACTTGTTTGCTTATTGTTATCTGTTAAATTCCATTCCATGATAACAAACATATCCATTAAATTGTAGGAAGGTTTGTTTCCTTACCTTCAGTGGTTAAAGGGACATTATACACTCATTTTTTTCTTTGCATAAATGTTTTGTAGATGATCTATTTATATAGCCCATAAAGTTTTTTTTGTAAAAAAATGTATAGTTTTGCTTATTTTTAAATAACATTGCTCTGATTTTCAGACTCCTAACCAAGCCCCAAAGTTTTATGTGAATACCGTCAGATACCTACTCCAGCTTGCCCCTGCTTGTATAAAGGGTCTATTCATATGCAAAAGAAGGGGGAGGGGGGAGTGTCTTATTTCCCACTTGCAGTGGGCTTTCCAACTACCTTTTCAACAGAGCTAAACTGAGAGCTTCTAAGTAAGTTTTTAAACGGTTTTATACTGGATTTTTATATCAGTATCTTTGCATCTTATTCTATATAGTAGTGTCTATTACATGCAGTTATATGAAAATGAGTGTATACTGTCCCTTTAATAACTTAGGATCATACTTTGGGGCCCATTTATCAAGCTCTGTATGGAGCTTGAAGGGCTGTGTTTCTGGTGACTCGCCAGAAACACCAGTTATGAAGCAGCGTTCTAAAGACCGCTGCTCCATAACCTGTTTGCATGCTCTGAGAAGGCGGACAGAGATCGCGTGAAATCAACCTGATCCAATATGATTGGGTTGATTTACACCCCCTGCTAGTGGCCAATTGGCCACAAATCTGCAGTGGGCAGCGTTGCACCAGCAGTTCACAAGAGCTGCTGGTACAATGCTGAATGTGAAGAGCGTATTGCTCTCCGCATTCAGCCAGGTCTGTCGGACATGATCTGCTGATCGGATCATGTCGGACAGAGGGTTGACAAATCAGCCCCTTTGTATAAAATTACATTGCACTTTGTATTTTCTCAATTGTAAACTGACAGTTTCAGAAAGTGGGAGGGACAGGGCAGTTGCCTGGGCTGAACAGTGGAGTTCCCAGGGGATGTCTGAAGCTCTCTCGCAAGTCTGGTAACATTTTCTAAGCATTTTAAACAAGCTGGTCTCACAGATTTGTCTCGCCAGCCGTATGCAGGTGAAGTTTGCTCAAAATTCACAATACACTTATTTTAACTAACAGAAAAGTAATATATACTAAAATATAGACAAATGCAAGTTAAGTTGTAGTGAAAACATTTCAGTGTAATTTAGAATTGATGGAAACAGAGCCTTTATATCAGCCCCAGGGGTTCTCCAGTTACCTTCTCTCTCACGTGAATTTTTTTATCCCAAACAGCTTCATTGCTTTCTGTGGAAGGTATCTTTCATCTCTCTGGGATTTCCAGGTTCCTCCGCTTTTCTTAGAAAATTCAGTGAGTTCTGGCTCGGTGAAGTCAGCACTATATTCTCTCTCCAAACTAGAGAATGTCTGATTATCTGACCCATAGAAAGTAAGGACACTCTCTGGGAAACTGAAACCGACAGTTTTTCAGTTTTAATTTAAATAAAAGACCTGCAAAGTGCAATCTAATTTATAAAAGACACACACACACACACATATATATATATATATATATATATATATATATATATATATATACACAAAGTATGAGCCTAATTTTTTAAGGTTACACAGAATTTGAAAAATCACAATCCTAAATACACCGTTGAATACAAAATAAAATTCAAAATAGAAAGTGCAAAGTTTAAATGTAATACAATGTAATCTGAAGTGTAAATGTATATATAATAGAAAGCACAAAGTGTAAATGCAGCAGAACTGTCAAGTCATGCAGTGTTATATTGCACAGGGCTTGTCTCTCCTTCACATACAGAAGTGCAGGAAATGCCTCTTGGAGAAGTAAAACAAAATCTGCCTTTTTTACTAGGGATCTCGCAGTGCTGGAAATCATTTTAGAATATTTCACCTGAGCAGAGAGGTTTTGTATATCAGGGCCTAACTCCCCAATCTGCAGATGTGGGGACATGGACTGCACATCTACTCTTAGTACACAGGCATAAATCCTCTTGCCTGTTTCCTCCTCTGCATATACAACATGTACCTTTTGCTCCATGTGAGTACTACCCAGGGCAGGGGGCATAAATACAGGGGTCTGAGAGGTTTTAATTAAGACCAGGCCTACACCTCTAGGGAACCCACTTGGCCCTCCAATCTGTACTGTTTTCTCTGCAGGGGAGGGGGGCTTGTGGGGCACAACTACATCATGCTTGGCAGGATTTCCAAGAAGGCCATTACATTATAGCTGTACAGAAAAACATTCCACTATATGTGTACAGGAAGGCTGCACAAGTGCATATCTTCTGGATGATCACTAAACAAGGGGGAGAATGAATCATAATCACAGTGAAGAAGCTACTTTTGCTCCTATGTAGCTGAGGCACAGCTTCTGATTATTGTAGCCAGAAGGAGCACTCTGGGGCCTAGCTAAATTTTTGGCATTTGGGCCCAGCAAGTAATGCCCCTTCATGTACTTTGCTGCTAATATAAAGACATTAGTGTAGGTGCCTCTTGCCTCCTGTGAATGTGCACACATCAAGACACTTACATCTCAACTTCTTTGTATAAGCAAATATTGGAACACTCAACTGTCACTTACTTTAATCACACTCAAACCCCTGTTTTGTTTCTCATAAATATAGGTATCTTTATAAGAATGATATCCACGCAATAAAAAAGAATGCTTTTCAAGGCCTCAACTCCTTGGAGCAGCTGTGAGTATGAGATTAAGTAGATATTCAACATTATTATTTCCACAGACAGTTTAATGTTACATTTAAAGGGACAGTCTAGTCAAAATTAATATTTCATGATTCAGATAGGGCATGCAATTTTAAACAACTTTCCAATTTACTTTTATCATCAAATTTTCTTTGTTCTCGGTATTCTTTGTTGGAAGCTAAACCTAGGTAGGCTCATATGCTAATTTCTAAGCGTTAAAGGCCGCCTCCTATCCCAGTGCATTTTGACAGTTAGACAGCGCTAGTTCATATGTGTCCTATAGATACTGTAACTTTGTGCTCACTCCTGTGGAGTTACTTGTGAATCAGTACTCACTGGCTAAAATGCAAGTCTGTCAAAATAACTGAAATAAGGGGGCAGTCTGCAGTGGCTTAGATACAAGGTAAATACAGAGGTAAAAAGTATATTAATATAACCATGTTGGTTATGCAAAACTGGGGAATGGGTAATAAAGGGATACAAATTCTGGAGTTGACTGTCCCTTTAATATTAAACTCATGAACTCCTGAATATGAAATATATTCACAAGCATTATTTTATATAGTAAATTATTGTTAATGTTTAGTTAAATAAATAAGAACAACTGTATAGGTAATCTTATGCTATGTTAATATTAAAATATTAATTCTTGGGCCCCTATTCCTATTTATCAAGTCGTCATCCGCAAATACGCTGGAATTCCGCAGCGTAATTGTGGTGAGATTGATCCGACCTAGTTATGAAAGCCTACAGACCGGCAAAAGTTGAAATGTGTGACGTAACATACGATCTGCCGGTCTCAATCCGATACAGATCAATGCTTACGTCATTACAGATGTTTTGAATACACATTCGGCACTATTTGATACTTTTTCAAAGTTATCAAATAGTTAACAGGTACGCTCGCGGCTATTCCGGCCCAGCGTACCTGGTTTTCAATCCGCCACCCTGGAGGCCACGGATGCCTTAGGAATCAATAGGAGTCTGAAAGCAGCGAAAGCTTATGTTTGATGCTGCCCGATATCCCATTGATTTCTAAGGTAGAAAAGCAGTAAAGATTACACCTAGCACCCTAACATAAGTCCAGAGTCTAAACACCCCTAATCTGCCGCCCCCAACATCGCCGATATCGCCGTCACCTACATAAAGTTATTAACCCCTATTCAGCAGCTCCCTGACATCGCTGCAACCTAAATAAAGTTATTAACCCATATTCCGCCGCTCCCGGACCCCACGGCAACTAAATAAAAGTATTAACCCCTGGCCTCCCACATCACTACCACTAACTAAACCTATTACCCCTAAACCGCCAGCCCCCCACATCGCCATAAACTAAATTAAGCTATTAACCCCGAAACCTAACAACCCGCTAACTTTACATTAAAATTACAACATCCCTATCTTATACTAAATTAAAACTTACCTGTAGAATTAAATTAAACTATATTAAACTATTAATTAACCTACCCTAACTATTATACTAAAATTACATTAAACTACCAATTAAATTAACTATATTACATATTAAAAAAAAAATAGCCCTACTCAAATTATTTAAATGTACAATAAAAAATTACTAAGTTACAAAAAATTAAATGAACTAAGTTACAAAAACAAACACTAAGTTACAAAAACAAACTAACCACAGTATCAAAAATAAAAAAAAACAAATTACACCTAATCTAATAGCCCAATCAAAATAAAAAATCCCCCCAAAATAAAGAAAAAACCCTAGCCT
Organism: Bombina bombina; assembly: GCF_027579735.1. Classification (NCBI taxonomy): domain Eukaryota; kingdom Metazoa; phylum Chordata; class Amphibia; order Anura; family Bombinatoridae; genus Bombina; species Bombina bombina. The sequence goes on along the minus strand of NC_069499.1, from coordinate 987,740,436 downwards.
ACAAACAAACTACCAATGGCCCTTAAAAGGGCTTTTTGCATTGCATTACCCCAAAGAAATCAGCTCTTTTACCTGTAAAGAAAAATACAAACATCCCCCAACAGTAAAACCCACCACCCACACAACCAACCCCCCCAAATAAAAACCCTATCTAAAAACACCTAAGATCCCATTGCCCTGAAAAGGGCATTTGTATGGGCATTTCCCATAAAAGGGCATTTAGCTCTTTTACTGCCCAGACCTTACTCTAAAATTAAAACCCACCCAAAAAAAACCTTAAATAAACCTAACACTAACCCCCGACGATCCACTTACAGTTCATGAAGTTCTGCTTGAAGGATCCATCCAGCCGGCAAGAAGTCTTCATCCATGTGACCTCTTCCATCTTCATCCAGCCAGCGAAGTCTTCATCCATGCGGCCTCTTCTATCTTCATCCATCCGGCACGGAGCGGGTCCATCCTGAAGACATCCGATGAGAAGCTCCTCTTCAATATGATCTCCGCCGTAAACTGGATCTTGAATGCAAGTGACATCATCCAAGATGGCGTCCCTTGCATTCTTATTGGCTGAAAGGCTCCAATCAGCCAATAGGACTAGAGCTGCTCAAATCCTATTGGCTGATTGGAACAGCCAATAGGATTTTAGCAGCTTTAATCCTATTGGCTGATTGGAACCTTTCAGCCAATAGGAATGCAAGGGACGCCATCTTGGATGACGTCACTTGCATTCAAGATCCAGTTTACGGCGGAGACCGTATTGAAGAGGAGCTCCTCGTTGGATGTCTTCAGGATGGACCCGCTCCACGCTGGATGGATGAAGATAGAAGAGGCCGCATGGATGAAGACTTCGCCGGCTGGATGAAGATGGAAGAGGCTGCCCGGATGAAGACTTCTTGCCGACTGGATGGATCCTTCAAGCGTAACTTCAAGAACTGTAAGTGGATTGTCAGGGGTTAGTGTTAGGTTTATTTAAGGGTTTTTTGGGTGGGTTTTATTTTTAGAGTAGGGTCTGGGCAGTAAAAGAGCTAAATGCTCTTTTAAGGGCAATGCCCATACCAATGTCCTTTTCAGGGCAATGGGGAGCTTAGGTTTTTTTAGATAGGGTTTTTATTTGGGGGGTTGGTTGTGTGGATGATGGGTTTTACTGTTGGGGGGTGTTTGTATTTTTCTTTACAGGTAAAAGAGATGATTTCTTTTGGGCAATGCCCTGCAAAAGGCCCTTTTAAGGGCCATTGGTTGTTTAGTGTAGACTAGGGTTTTTTTTATTTTTGGGGGGCTTTTTTATTTTGATAGGGCTATTAGATTAGGCGTAATTCGTTTTTATTTTTGATACTGTGGTTTGTTTGTTTTTGTAACTTAGTGGGGGGGTTTTGTAACTTAGTAATTTTTTATTGTAGATATAAATAATTTGAGTAGGGTTAGGGTTTTTTAATATGTAATATAGTTAATTTAATTGATAGTTTAATGTAATTTATTTCTACAGGTAAGTTTTAATTTATTATAAGATAGGGATGTTGTAATTTTAATATAAAGTTAGCAGGTTGTTAGGTTTAGGAGTTAATAGCTTAATTTAGTTTATGGCGATATGGGGGGCTGGCGGTTTAGGGGTTAATAGGTTTAGTTAGTGTTAGTGATGTGGGAGGCCAGGGGTTTAGGGGTTAATACTTTTATTTAGTTGCGGTGGGGTCCGGCAGCAGCGGGATAGGGGTTAATAATTTTATTTAGGTTGCGGCAGGGTCTGGGAGCGACGGGAAAGGGGTTAATAACATTATGTAGGTGGCGTGGGGTCCGGGAGCGGTGGGATAGGGGTTAATACTTTTATTTAGTTGCGGTGGAGTCCGGGAGCGGCGGAATAGGGGTTAAACACTTTAATATAGTAACAGCGTTTAGTGACAGGGTATAAATAAAGTTGGTAAAAAGCTGAATAGCAGTGAGATCGATGACTGTTTGTTAACAACAGTCCGCTGCTCATCGCCCCGTACTTGGTGGGCGGCTTTTTGCTGGCTTTTTTTATAAATATGGAGAGCGTATTCAGGTCCGCGGCTTCAATGTTAGGTGATGTTAGGCGAGCGTATTGGTGCCGTCGAATGTAACAAAGTTGACGGCTTGATAGATAGGCCCCATAATGTGTTAATAGTGACAAGTAAATGCAATAGAATATTGTCAGGATGGTAATTCACATTACTTTGCACTGGGAATATTTGTATCTAGTGTACAAGAATGCCCAAATATTCAGTGTTTTAAATACCCATTGTAATTGGCTCACTTGTGTTCATCTAGCACCCAGTGGTTCATTGTTGCCCCTTCAGCAAAGGATACCAAGAAAATTAAGACAATTTGATAGTATAAATAAATGTTTCAAATTTTTGCTCTATCTGAATCATGAAAGAAAAGCTTTAGGTTTCATGTCCTTTAACAATTTATATCTCATCTTCTCCCATTTTTTCTCTCTGAGTTTCTCTGTATTTTACCTTTTAATTTAGGTATATTCACTTCAATAATATTGAGAGACTGGATAAGGACACATTTGGAAACCTCCCCAAGCTTGAGAGACTGTGAGTATACCATGCAGTTTTCTTCAAACATTTTCCCTTGACCCTGTGTAATAATATTGTATATCCTCATACCCCAAAATATTTAGAATAAAAATGTTTAATATGCACAATAAAACAAATTAATCAATAAACTTTTACTGATTAGTAAATACATGCTGTATTCATTTAATTTAAGAAGACTCTTCATGAAGCTAAAGGCCCAAAATCTTTTTTGCCATATAATCGATAAAACAAATGTTCCCCTTGACATTTGTTTTTCTTGAAAATAGTTTTTATTATTCAGTGTCTCATACGCATATGTTACATTTCCCTGTTTTGACTGTAATGTTTGATTTTTAGGAAAAAAAATTACAAAATTGCAAATTCAGCCAATAGGATTTAAGCAACTCTCATCCTATTGGCTGATTTTAATTTTTCAGACAATGGGAATGCAATGGTACCCCTATATAAAAAGGGTACCTTGCATTCAAGCTTCAGTGTGCGATGGATGAATGCATGAAGAGGAGCCTCCACGCCGATGAGGACCGCCGCTGCTAAGGACCGCCACTCTGGATCCGTGCATTGCATCGGGGAAGACCACTCCACTCATCCAGGAAGAAGATAGAAGATGTCCCCAAGCTGGATGAAGATGGATGTCCGTAGTACATTTTTGCGATTAATTTAAAGTTTTTTATTTTTGGGGTGTTTGTTTTTTATATTAAGGATTTTTTTAATGAGCAGCAAAATAGCTGATTGCCATTTTAAGGGTAATGTCCATACAAATGCCCCTTTAGGGGCAATGGGTAGATTAGATTTTTATAGTTAGGTCTTTTTTATTTTGGGGGGTTGCGTGGGTGGGGGGTTTTACTGTTAGGGGTTAATTTGTATTTCTTTTCAGGTAAAAGAGCTGATCGCTTCAGGGCAATGCCCTACAAAAGGCCCTTTTAAAGGCTATTGGTAGTTTAGTCTTAGATTAGGGGGTGTTATTATTTTGTTTTTATAGGGGTATTAGATTAGGTTTGATTTTTTTTATTTTGGATAATTTTGTTTATTTTTTTATTTAATCTTAGATTTTTATATTTTTTGTGATTTTTAGATTTTTTTAATTTTATGTAATCTTAGATTTTGTATTTAAATTAAATCATAGGTTTGATTTTATATGTAATGTTAGGATTTTTTATTAAAATTTTAGAAAAGGATTTTTAATTTCGGTAGTTTAATTAATTTATTAGTTTAATAGTCTTTTTTATTTTATGTAATGGGGGTTAATTTAGGGGGTGTTAGGTTAGGGGGCTTAGTGATTAGATTAATACTTTGCGTTGTGGGGGAATGGCGTTTTAGGAGTTAATAGAATAAATTGGTACTTTGCGTTGGTGGGGGACAGCGGTTTAGGGGTTAATAGTTTACATAGGTAGATTGGGTTGTGGGGTAATAGCCAATTAAGGGTTAATTGTTTAAATAGGTAGATTGTGTTGTGGGGAATGACTGATTAGGGGTTAATTGTTTAAATAGGTAGATTGCATTGTAGGGAATGGCGGATTAGGGGTTAACAGTTTAAATAGGTATTTTGCATTGTGGAGGGATGGCGGTTTAGAGGTTAATACATTTTTATTGTTAGTTGCGATGTGGGGGAATGACAATTTAGAGGTTAATACATTTTATTGTTAGTTGCGATGTGGGGGGATGGCAGTTTAGGGGTTAATAACTTTAATAGATACATTGCGATATGAGGGTTGGCGGATTAGGGGTTAATACATTTATTAGTTATTGCAATGGGGGATGGCGGTTGAGAGGTAGATATTGTGCATGCGTTAGGTGTTTGCTTTTATCATAGCAGTGAACGATGGGTAAAATATATGTGCAACACTTGTATGTGGTGCAGTATATGTGATTGTGTGTAAAGTGTAGTGTAAGGTCAGGTTACTATAGTAACCTATTCATTTTCAAGAAATCCGGCATCGGGTGGAAGCGTTAACAAAACGCTAACTTACACCTACATGAAAAGGGCGACTGCATGTAATGCGCTAAAGAATTCAATGGAAACCTGGTACTAAAATGGAGCCGTAAATTACTTTTAGCTGGTGGCAACTTTGGTAGCTTACAGCTCCATTTTTAACGGCTCAGTGGAAACGAGCCCAAACACTGTAAATTGGTTGTCGTTTTTAGCTGTAAGGGGTTAAATTCCACTGCTTTCCTATTTGTATTTCTTTACATATAAAAGTGTAGGATTTTCTAACCACAAATAAATACTTCTTCCCATGGAAAACAACTGTGTTACTTCTTTGGTGAGCACTGAAGACACCACCACTGCTTCCAATGTCCTCCAAAAGAATTTCTCTATTCCTGATTTTTAGTAACACACAATACTGCTAAAAGATACTTCTTAGTTTATACTATTTTGCTTCACTGTGTATTACATTAATAGCAACCTAGAGGTGTCACATGGGTTTCAGTAGAATGGTAAGTGTGTAACAAAGCAAAAAACGATTAAGGGAACCACTAAAGGGCCAGGTGTCCAATCATATTCACTGCAATTCTTTTTTTGCAAAATTGCACGTACAATTTACAAGTATATATAAAAAAGGGTCAAATGAGAAGTAGTTTAGCTAGATATTGTTTTGTTTGCACAGGTTGTTGAGGTCATAAGAAACAAATATCAATACAAAGCAGATACACATAAGAATTTAACAGTAAGCAAACTTAGACCAAATTACAGATCAACCTATAGCTATATCAACAGTAGTGATCACAATTGTGCACATGTGCAGTCCTTTCTGGTCCAGGCAACTGGAGGATTTTGTTGGAAGAAGTGAAGTACAAGATAAAACACAGTGGGCTAGATTACAAGTGGAGCGCTAATTTATTGTGCGCCCGTAAACTGGTAAATTCGCAATAAATAACCAGCCATTTCAAGTGACTGGTTAAAGGGACCGTCTACACCAGAATGTGTATTGTTTAAAAAGATAGATAATCCCTTTATTACCCATTCCTTAGTTTTGCATAACCAACACAGTTATAAAAATACACTTTTTACCTCTGTGATTAACTTGTATCTAAGCCTCTGTAAACTGCCCCCTTATTTCAGTTCTTTTGACAGACATCCATTTTAGCCAATCAGAGCTGGCTCACTGGAACTCCATGTGCATGAGCACAGTGTTATCTATATGGCACACGTGAACTAACACCCTCTAGTGGTGAAAAACTGTCAAAATGCCCTGAGTGAAGAGACGGCCTTCAAGGGCTTAGAAATTAGCATATGAACATCCTAGGTTTAGCTCTTAACTAAGAATACCAAGAGAAAAAAAAGCAAAATTGGTGATAAAAGTAAACTGGAAAATTGGTTAAAATTACATTCTCTATCTGAATCATGAAAGTTTATTTTGGACTAGACTGTCCCTTTAATACTACCATGAGCTTGTGGTAGCAATTAGCACTCCCAAAAATTAACCAGAGATCAGATCTCTCTCTGGTTATTTTAAAAATGTCCCCCAGTTGCCCCCAAAATAAACTGTATGGTGCCTTTATTAAAATAAAAAAATGTAGCATCTTTAAAGATTTAAATAACTGCACAAAGTAGTTTTTATGTGTTAAAGTGTGCAGATGTGGGGTGTCACTGAAAAGTGCCTTTACATTGTAATTCAGCTAAGGGGGATAGATTTTTAAATGTTCTCAGGGATAACTTTTTGTCACAATTAATAGAGGAGCCAACTAGGAGTAACGCTATATTGGATTTAGTGATATCAAACAATTCAGATATAATATTAATTAATTAATTGCAAAGGATTATAAGTCTAACCATAAAAGGTTCTTTAAGAACATAAATAGCAAAAAATCTAAGAAAGATAATATAGGTACATTAAAATGCGTGGAGGGTAGCATGATAAATAATGACAGGGAAAAGGCTGAAGTACTAAACCAGTTTTTTTTCTTCAGTATACACAAGAGAGGAACCATTGGATGTTACTTTGGAACAAAATAGAACATGTCAGTCCATACCATTAACTGGGTTATGTTTAGCGGATATCAGGAAAAAACTGGATAATATTAAGGTAAATAAAACTCCAGGCCCAGATGGAATAAACCCAAGGGTGTTAAGGGAACTTAGCACTGTTATAGACAAACCACTACTCTTAATTTTTCAAGACTCATTATCCTCAGGCATGGTAACCCAGGATTGGCGTAAAGCTGATGTGGTGCCACTCTTCAAAAAGGGAAGCAGGGATGATCCAGGAAGCTATAGACCAGTTATTCTGACATCAATAGTAGGGAAGATATTTGAAGGGATTATAAGGGACTATATTGATGAGCATATTTGTGTAACCAAGATTATGCGTTTTAATCAGCATGGTTTTAGGAGAAATAGATCATGTCAAACTAATCTAATTAGATTCTATGTGGAAGTAAGTAAAAATATAGATAAAGGGGAATCAGTTGATGTGATTTTGCAAAGGCATTTGATACAGTGCCACATGAGAGATTAATGCACAAAATTAAGGGACTGGGAATAGCTGAAAATGTTAGCTCATGGAAAAATAACTACATAAAAGATAGGGAGCAACGAGTAGTAGTAAATGGATCATGCTCAGATTGGACAAAGGTAATCAGTGGAGTCCCCCAGTGATCAGTACCGGGCCCCGTTCTTTTTAATATTTTTATAAATGACTTGGAGCAAGAATTAAATAGCGACATCTCTATTTTTGCAAATGATACCAAGTTAAGTAAGGTCATTAGGTCAGAGCAGGTTGAACTTTCATTAGGGATCTGCAAAAATTAGAAGTATGGGCAAGTAAATGGAAAATTAGATTTAATACGGAAAAATGCAAGGTTCTACATTTTGGAAGTAAAAATAAGCAAGCAACATATTTTTTAAATGGGACAAGACAAGCCAAACAGAGGAGGAAAGGGATTTGGGAGTAGTAATAGATAACAAGCTAAAGATGGGTGCACAATGCAGGGCAGCGGCTTCAAAGGCTAATAAGATACTAGCATGTATTAAAAGAGGAATTGATTCAAGGGAGGAAAGTATAATTCTGTCACTATATAAAGCCCTGGTAAGACTTCACCTTGAGTATGGTGCATTATTTTGCTGGAAGTAGCCATCAGAAGATCGTTACACTGTAGTCATAAAGGGATGGACATGGTCAGCAACAATACTCAGGTAGATTGTGGAATTTAAAAAATGCTCAATTGGTACCAAGGGGCCCAAAGTGTGCCAAGACAATATCCCCCACACCTTACACCACCACCACAAGCCTAAACCGTTGATACAAGGCAGGATGAATCCATGTTTTCTTGTTATTTACATCAAATTCTGAATGTCGCAGCTGAAATCAAGACTCATCAGACCAGGCAATGTTTTTCTAATCTTCTATTGTCCAATTTTGCTGAGCCTGTGCGAATTGCAGCCTCAGTTTCCTGTTCTTAGCTGACAGGAGTGGCACCTGGTGTGGTCTTCTGTTGCTGTAGCCCATTTGCTTCAAGGTTCAACGTGTTGTCCGTTCAGAGATGGTATTCTGCATACATTGGTTGTAACCAGTGGTTATTTGAGTTACTAATTCTTTTCTATCATCTCGAACCAGTCTGCCCATTCTCCTCTGACATCAACAAGGCATTTCCGTCCACACAACTGCGGCTCACTGGATATTTTCTCTTTTTCTGACAATTCTCTGTAAACATTAGAGATGGTTGTGTGTCAAAATCCCGGGAGATCAGCAGTTTTTTAAATACTCAGACAAGCCCGTCTGGCCCCAATAACCATGCCATGTTAAAAGTCACTTAAATCCCCTTTCTTCCCCATTCTGATGCTCAGTTTGAACTTAAGCAGGCCATCTTCACTATGTCTAGATGCCTAAATGCATTGAGTTGCTGCCATGTGATTGGCTGATTAGCAATTTGTGTTACCAAGCAACAGGTGTACCTAATAAAGTGGCCAGTGAGTGTATGTGCTGAATGAAAAAATTCAAATATACTTGAAACTGAATGGGACAAACAAAGTCTAATTCTTTAGTGTTTCTCTGATCTTAAATTTCTGCACACTCCATGCAGGTTCCTGCACAACAACAGGATATCTAGGATACAACCAGGAGCATTTTCTGAGCTCCCATCTTTGACCCGCTTGTAAGTGACCAACTTTTCTGACTTACTATATATTTGTTTTTTATTCTAAAATAAATCTAATTGCTTTTAGATAAGCTAACAATTAAAACATGTCATGTGGTATCACCATATTGACCTTCTAACCTTAGTTGCTTTATATGTCTGAACAGACGACTGGATTCCAACCCATTATTCTGTGATTGTGAGCTGATGTGGCTGGCCGATCTCCTAAGGAGCAATGCAGAGCGCAGCAGCACCCATGCAGCAGCGACATGTGAGCATCCTGCACATCTACAGGGGAGGTCTTTGAGTTCACTGTCCCCCGAAGTCTTTAACTGTGGTAAGAAAATTGAACACTGCATCTACATATTGTGAGAGAGGGTCTTATACACAAGCGCACACTGCACCTACATATTGTGGTAGAGGGTTTCATATACAAATGTACATTGCGCCTATATATTTTGCCATTTGAAATAGCTGCTTTTGCCTGTGATAGCTCTGCCTATACTGAAAGTTTCTATACTAAGTATAGGCTAAAGAAAAGCTGTGTAAACATAGCTAGCAGAAGAAATTATACTCCTAGTAGTAGATAGATGAGAAAAGCAAAAAAAAGTGTTCATTTTCAATTGTTCTCTCTACGTATTGGGCTTTGTTATACAGACAGAAATAATATAAGAAGCATTTGTGTGTACAGAAAGTGATAAAATAAGGATATCTAATTTCCCTAGAAGCTCAACCCATTTTGATGGGTTGTGGTTTCAACAAATAAAACCAGCTTGTTCAAATACAAAAATAAATCTAAATGAGCAATGTATCATACATTTTATACTCTGCAGTTGGTATAACTAATACACATTAAGGTAAAAAAAACTATTTTACAGTACACTTTCCCTTTAAGTGAATAACATATTGCTTCCCAGATAGACAGTGTCTATTTCCTTATAGTGGGACAGGTAGGAATAACAAAGGCAATTTATAGAAGGGTCACTGGAAGGAAGTCTTAAAATAAATAAAAAACAGCTGAATATTTGAGGGAGTGTTAGGGATGGGGATATTAAAACATAAAAAATACATAGAATAATTCTCTTGCACAACATGTGTATATATAGAGATTAAGAACTGTTGATGTTATTCAGAAATGCAATTAAGGTATGGGAGAGTGATTGAATGCATGAAGGGAAATATAAAAAAGCAGGGATACAGAGAAGAGCGCAGAGAAAATAGTGAAAAAAGAGAGGCATATGTGAAGAGCACATCAGTTTAGTGAACGTAAGTGTGGGTAGAAGTCTAAAAAGAATTATTAATGACAACAACATTGTTGAGCCTGTTAAAGTATCCAACATTGTATTTATACTTGTCACAATAAGATGTGAGATGAAGTAAGTGGCGATAGTTCCTTCTACCTTGTTTGTTTATACTCAGTGATATTAGGCTAAGCTATAGATTATTTAAATCAACTTTCTAATTTACTTCTATCATCTAATTTGCTTCATTCTCTTGATATCCTTTGCTGAAAGGCATATCTAGATAGGCTCAGAAGCTGCTGATTGGTGGCTGCACATAGATGCCTTGTGTGATTGGCTACCCATGTGCAGTGCTATTTCTTCAACAACAGATATCTAAAGAAAAAAGCAAATTAGATGATAAAAGTAAATTGGAATGTTGCTTAAAATTGTATTCTCTATCTGAATCATGAAAGAAAAATCTTGGGTTTAATGTCCCTTTAAGGTCAAGATGGTTAATTCTGGCCCTTACATGTTTAGGTGTGACGGTTTTAAGGCTGATGTTACTCGTATGCTGTCTACTAGACTTTTATTAGACTCCTCCAGAAGGCCCTGACCCGTACCCAACAATTTGTTTTCTGCCTAAAGAAACACAGCGGAAATATTTGTTTCGGTTCAGTTCGGACCGATTCAGATTTTTTCTAAATTAGTTTTGGATCGTTTCAAATTCAGATACATTCAAATGTATTTGTTTCGTATTCATTCGGATTCGAATAAATTCGGATGTATTCAGATGTATTAGTTTTGGATTTGATTCGGAAATTCGTAAGTTTGGTATGTGTTATGTTGATTCAGATGGTTCCAAGTTACACAAATGGAATTATTTCACTGTTCTATCTCACTAAATCTCACTAAATTTAATTTTTATACTGAATTGTGATTAGTCCATGGCCATTCGAATGTAACAAATAAATCAGAACTAATTCGGATTTATTCATTACAAATGCATTCGGATTAGTTTAGTTTTGTTGCTAGGGTAATTCGGAAATATGAATCGATTCGAAACTCCGAATTAAGCAAATTTGTCCGAAACAAAACGCACATATCTACTAAAGAGTCCTGAGACTCAAAATAAAATCACTGCCCAGAAACAAGTGACTTTAAGATATTCATAATAGTGCTTGTACTCACAAAAAGGAGAAATGTATCTGTGTCAACTGCTTACCAAAGGATATCTATTTCAACTCATAACAAATGTATATATATTTATTAATTATAGCAAAGGTTCAGCACTCACAGCTTTCCAATTTCTTGTACTTCAAGGGAATCAGAAAAGCAGGGCTCGCTCAAGATATTGTGCTGCCTGGGTCCGTGAATGCAATGACGCCAACCAGTAGTAACATTACTGATTAGCATTTGAACTTTCTAGCCTGGCCGCTGACCTTACTAAGCCTGCCTACCTGCATGCAACCAATGATTATGCACAAGTACTCAATAAGTGAGAAGGTAGTTAGGAAATAGATGCACTTGTCCCACCTTGAATATTGCCCCTGACCGGTTCTGTGTCTTTATCCTTGATGAGGTTATGCTGCTGGGAGCCTGTGACTTCTACCATGCAGACAGATAAGAGTTGTGGTCTGGGTCTAACATTGACTGACTCAATCACTGAAGTGCTGCCTTTTGTCAAGTGCTGCCTGGGTCCTTTGGACCCACTTGGTCCCTTGGTTGAGCTGGCCTGCATAAAAGGAGGCACTTTCCGTCCTTACATTATCCATTGTGAATTTTTAAACATATATGTATTATTTGCAGAATATCACTATAGTTGCTGGGAGCAGCTTTGGAGCCCTTGCAAACCACCTTGACCATCTCAGACTCATTGACAGGCTCTGCTCTCATACAATTGGTCACACATGAGAAGGGGACAATATTAAATGTGTGAAGCAGACAAGCAGCATCTACTGTCTGCTCATCATGAATGTTGCATCCGCATGATATATGGTGCCTCAAAAGTTCAAGACATGAAAAAGCCAAACTGCAATGCAGTTTCTTACTAGTCTGGGACTAGTGCAAATTCCAGGCTGAGGAAGAGGTGTTAATCTGGAAATTTTACATAATAAATAGTTAATTTTGTTTGATTAAGTCCAGTGAGTGCTGTCTATTCGTTAACTCTGTTTTATTGAAGACTAGCACCCTTGTAAAAAGGAATATTTGTTATAAGAGTGTGCATCTTTAGGATTTGGAGAGCATTTAACTTGGAGAGTTTGATCACAGGGGTAGGTAACTTGCACAAACCAAGATGTTTATTCTGTCATGTAATTGTTTCTTAAAAACTCACACTAAGGCATGACAGAGTAACAGAACATTATACATTATAGGCTAGGCTACAAGTAGAGCGCAGTAAATAGTGCAGATTGCGCTGCCTTTTGTGCGGCCTTGCGCAAAGAATAACGCACAATCTGATAATCTGATATTACAAGTAAATGCTTAAATATTTTAACCAAAGCATCTTGATGTAGAAACTTTACACTTTACACTGAATTTTACAAATGAGAAATGGAACTTGAGAATTATTATTTCTGATGAGTTAAAATTTAGTAAACAATGAAGTACTGCAGCGAGTAAGGCCAGCAGAATGCTTGGATGTATTGGTAGAGGTATTTGGTGCAGAAATAGTAAGGTTCTTATGCCACTTTACAGATCATTAGTTAGACCTCATCTTGAGTATTGTGTGCAGTTCTAGAGGCCATATCTCCAGAAGGATATAAACAAACTGAACTCTGTACAAAGGAAAAATAAAACGTACGAGGAGCGACTCAATTACCTAAATATGTATAGTTTAGAGGAGAGAAGGGAAAGAGGTGATATGATAGCAACTTTCAAGTATATTAAAGGGCTGAGACTTAGTATTTTACATAAAAAGAGAAATTCAAGAACAAGGGGTCATGATCTCAAGCTGAAGGATAGTAGATTCAGGAGTAAATTGCAGAAACACTTCTTTACAGAAAGGGTGATTGATTCATGGAATAAACTTCCACAAGAGGTGGTAATGACAAACACTGTGGGGAACTTTAAAGGGACATTAAACACTAAATACACGCTAGATAGAATGATGCATTCAAAGAAAAGATTAGTCCATGACTAACTTGTAGATGTATTTTTTAAAGTTTCGTTAGTTGTTTAAAAAGTGATAAAATAAGTGTAAAGTTTTAGTGTCTATAAAACACTGGGAGCTGCCATGTTGTAACTTGTGTTACCTTCTCTTCTGTGGCCAATTAGAGACAGTTATAAATAGGTCACTAGAGTGTGCAGTCAATGGTTTCGCTGGATTTAACAGTGTTCTGCACTTCCATTTCTAACAGGAACTGAAAAGCTCACAATTTCAGAATGGAATTACATGCAAAGAGGACAAAATAAATAATGAAAGTATATTGCAGAGCTGTTTTATATATACAATTTATCATTTTATATTACTATCTCAAAGTGTTTAATGTCCCTTTAAGAATGCCTGGGATAAGCATAAGGCTATCCTATAAACTAGATACGTTTACACTTTAAGAAATATTGTGCAGACTTGCTATACCTATGGTTCTTATCTGCCAAAATCTAGATTTAGAGTTTTGCGTCCAAAGGGGTGCGTTAGCTACGCGTGTTTTTTTTCTAGCGCTGCTTCTAAACAACGCTGGTATTGAGAGTTCTCTGAAGGGCTGCGTTAGGCTCCAAAAAGGGAGCGTACAGGCATATTTACCGCCACTTCAACTCTCAATACCAGCGTTGCTTATGGTAGCGGCTAGCTGGAAAAACGTGCTTGTGCACGATTTCCCCATAGGAAACAATGGGACAGTTTGGGCTGAAAAAAAAACCTAACACCTGCAAAAAAGCAGCGTTAAACTCCTAACGCCACCCCATTGTTTCCTATGGGGAAACAGTTTCTAAGTCTACATCTAACACCCTAACATGTACCCCGAGTCTAAACACCCCTAATCTTACACTTATTAACCCCTAATCTGCCGCCCCCGCTATCGCTGACACCTGCATTATATTATTAACCCCTAATCTGCTGACCGGACACCGCCGCAACCTACATTATACTTATGAACCCGTAATCTGCTGCCCCTATCATCGCCGACACCTATATTATATTTATTAACCCCTAATCTGCCGCACCCAATGTCGCCGCTACCTTACCTACACTTATTAACCCCTTATCTGCCGCCCGGACCTCGCCGCCACTATAATAAATGTATTAACCCCTAAAGCTAAGTCTAACCCTAACACCCCCCTAAATTAAATATAATTTTAATCTAACTAAATAAATTAAATATTATTAACTAAAGTCTTCCTATTTAAAACTAAATACTTACCTGTAAAATAAACCCTAATATAGCTACAATATACCGAATAATTATATTGTAGCTATTTTAGGATTTAAATTTATTTTACAGGCAACTTTGTATTTATTTTATCTAGGTACAATAGCTACTAAATAGTTATTTACTATTTAATAGCTACCTAGTTAAAATAATTACAAAATTACCTGTAAAATAAATCCTAACCTAAGTTACAATTAAACACACTACACTATCAATAAATTAATTAAATCAATTAACTACAATTACCTACAATTAAATAAACTAAATTACAAAAAAAAACCCACTAAATTACAAAAAATGAAAAAAGATTACAAGAATGTTAAGCTAATTACACCTACTCTAAGCCCCCTAATAAAATAACAAAGCCCCCCCAAAATAAAAAAAATCCCTACCCTATTCTAAATTAAAATAGTTAACAGCTCTATTACCTTGGGTTAGAGTAGGGGTATGTGGGTGGTGGGTTGTAATGTTTGGGGGTGGTATTGTGTTTTTTTTTACAGGCAAAAGAGCTGATTTCTTTGGGGCATGCCCCGCAAAAAGCCCTTTTAAGGGCTGGTAAGGTAATAGAGGTGTTAACTATTTTAATTTAGAATAGGGTAGGGAATTTTTTTTATTTTGGGGGGCTTTATTATTTTATTAGGGGGCTTAGAGTAGGTGTAATTAGCTTAAAATTCTTGTAATCTTTTTTTATTTTTGTAATTTAGTGTTTGTTTGTTTTTGTAATTTAGTTTATTTAATTGTAGGTAATTGTAGTTAATTGATTTAATTTATTTATTGATAGTGTAGTGTTAGGTTTAATTGTAACTTAGGTTAGGATTTATTTTACAGGTAATTTTGTAATTATTTTAACTAGGTAGCTATTAAATAGTTAATAACTATTTAATAGCTATTGTACCTAGTTAAAATAAATACAAAGTTGCCTGTAAAATAAATATAAATCCTAAAATAGCTACAATATAATTATTCGTTATATTGTAGCTATATTAGGGTTTATTTTACAGGTAAGTATTTAGTTTTAAATAAGAATACTTTAGTTAATAATATTTAATTTATTTCATTAGATTAAAATTATATTTAACTTAGGGGGGTGTTAGGGTTAGACTTAGCTTTAGGGGTTAATACATTTATTAGAGTAGCGGCGAGGTCCGGTCGGCAGATTAGGGGTTAATTAGTGTAGGTAGGTAGCGGCGACGTTGGGGGGGCAGATTAAGGGTTAATAAATATTATGTAGGTGTCGGCGATGTTAGGGGCAGCAGATTAGGGGTTTATAGGGATAATGTAGGTGGCGGCGGTGTGCGGTCGGCAGATTAGGGGTTAAAAAAATTATTAGAGTGGCGGCGATGTGGGGGGACCTCGGTTTAGGGGTACATAGGTAGTTTATGGTTGTTAGTGTACTTTAGAGCACAGTAGTTAAGAGCTTTATAAACCAGCGTTAGCCCAGAAAGCTCTTAACTACTGACTTTTTCCTGCGGATGGAGTCTTATCGGTAGAGGCTCTACCGCTCACTTCAGCCAAGACTCTAAATACCGGTGTTAGGAAGATCCCATTGAAAAGATAGGATACGCAATTGGCGTAAGGGGATGTGCGGTATGGAAAAGTCATGGCTTGGAAGTGAGAGTTAGACCCTTTCCTGCCTGACTCTAAATACCAGCGGGCGGTAAAAAGCAGCGTTAGGACCCCTTAATGCTGCTTTGGACGGCTAACGCAGAACTCTAAATCTAGGCGTATGTTTCTTTCATGTAATTGGCAAGAGTCCATGAGCTAGTGACGTATGGGATATACAATCCTACCAGGAGGAGCAAAGTTTCCCAAACCTCAAAATGCCTATAAATACACCCCTCACCACACCCACAATTCAGTTTTACAAACTTTGCCTCCTATGGAGGTGGTGAAGCAAGTTTGTGCTAAGATTTCTACGTTAACATGCGCTTCTCAGCATTTTGAAGCCGATTCCTCTCAGAGTACAGCGAATGTCAGAGGGATGTGAAGGGAGTATCACCTATTGAATGCAATGATTTCCCTAACGGGGGTCTATTTCATAGGTTCTCTGTTGTCGGTCATAGAGATTCATCTCCTACCTCCCTTTTCAGATCGACGATATCCTCTCATATACCATTACCTCTACTGATAACTGTTTCAGTACTGGTTTGGCTATCTGCTATATGTGGATGGGTGTCTTTTTGGTAAGTATGTTTTTTATTACTTAAGACACCCTAGCTATGGTCTGTCACTTTATGCATTTATATAAAGTTCTAAATATAGGTATTGTACTTATATTTGCCATGAGTCAGGTTCATGTATTTCCTTGTGCAGACTGTCAGTTTCATATTTGGGAAATAAAACATATTAAGAAACATTTTTTTCTTACCTGGGATTTAGTCTTTTTTCAAATTGATTACTTTTTACTCTTTCAAATTGCGGGCAGCATTAGGCCTGCGGGTGCGCCAAATGCTAGTTTTTATTGCGTCATTCTTGGTGCAAGAATTTTTTTGGCGCAAAAAGTACGTCCGTTGACGCAAGTTTGTCACTTCCGGCGTCGTTGTTGACACAGAAGTCTTACACATGGTTGCGTCATTAGTAACGCAAGTGTGTCCTTTCCGGATGTTGTTGGCAGCAAAATTTTTTCTTTCACGTTGTGTGTCATTCTTGGCGCCAAATTTTTCAGTAGTTTTATACCCCATTGCTGTTTGCCTCTTGCCTTTCTCTATGTCAGAGGGCTATGCTGTTTGCATTTTTTTCCCATTCCTGAAACTGTCATATAAGGAAATTGAAAATGTTGCTTTATATGTTGTTTTTTGTTTTACATTTTGCAAGATGTCTCAATCTGATCCTGCCTCAGAAGTATCTGTTGGAACGTTGCTGCCTGACATCGGTTCTACCAAAGCTAAGTGCTTTTGTTGTAAGATTGTGGAAATTATATCTCTGAATGTCATTTGTAATAGATAAACTTTTACATGCAGAGAATGTATCCATCAGTAATAGTGCATTGCCAGTTGCAGTTCCTTCAACTTCTAATGTACATGATATACCTATGATTACTGATTCTATTCAGAAGGCTTTGTCTGCATTTCTGCCTTCTAATGACTGGCAACATAATGATTTATCCTCCTCTGATGAGGATCTATCTGATTCAGAAGATCCTTCCTCAGATATTGACACTGACAAATCTACTTATTTGTTTAAAATAGAGTATATTTGTTCTTTGTTAAAAGAAGTGTTAATTTGGATATTGAGGAAGCTAGTCCTCTTGACATTAAGACTAGTAAGCGTTTAAATGCTGTTTTTAAACCTCCTGTGGTTAATCCAGAGGTGTTTCCTATTCCTGATGCTATTTCTGATATGATTTCTAAGAAATGGAATAAGCCAGGTACTCCTTTTATTCCTTCTTCAAGGTTTAAAAAATTGTATCCTTTACCAGCAATTTCTATAGAGTTTTGGGAAAAGATCCCCAAAGTTGATGGGGCTATTTCTACTCTTGCTAAACGTACCACTATTCCTATGGAAGACATTACTTCTTTTAAAGATCCTTTAGATATGAAACTTGAATCCTATCTAAGGAAAGCCTATTTATATTAAGGTCATCTTCTCAGGCCTGCAATTTCTTTGGCTGATGTTGCGGCTGCAGCAACTTTTTGGTTGGAGAATTTAGCGCAACAAGAATTGGATTCTGACATATCTAGCATTGTTCATTTACTGCAACATGCTAATCATTTTATTTGTGATACCATTTTTGATATTATCAAAATTGATGTTAGATCCATGTCTTTAGCTATTTTAGCTAGAAGAGCTTTGTGGCTTAAATCTTGGAATGCTGATATGACATCTAAGTCCAGATTATTATCTCTTTCTTTCCAAGGTAATAATTTATTTGGCTCTCAGTTGGATTCTATTATTTCAACTGTTACTGGAGGAAAGGGTTTTTTTCTGCCTCAGGATAAAAAACCTAAGGGCAAATCTAAGGCTTCTAACCGTTTTCGTTCCTTTCATCAAAATAAGGAACAAAAATCAAATCCTTCCCCCAAGGAATCTGTTTCCAATTGGAAGCCTTCCTCAAACTGGAATAAATCCAATCCATTTAAGAAACCAAAGTCAGCCCCTAAGTCCGCATGAAGGTGCGGCCCTCATTCCAGCTCAGCTGGTATGGGGCAGATTAAGGTTTTTCAAGGATTTTTGGATAAATTCTGTGGATTCAGAGGTTTGTCTCTCAAGGGTATTGAATAGGATTCAGAGTAAGACCTCCTGTGAGAAGATTTTTTCTCTCACGTATTCCAGCAAATCCAGTAAAAGCTCAGGCTTTCCTGAAGTGTGTTTTAGAACTGGAGTCTTCAGGGGTAATCATGCCGGTTCCTTTTCAGGAACAGGGTCTGGGGTTTTATTCAAATCTATTCATTGTCCCAAAGAAGGAAAATTCATTCAGACCAGTTCTGGATCTGAAAATTTTGAATCGCTATGTAAGAGTACCAACTTTCAAGATGGTGACAATAAGGACTATTCTGCCTTTTGTTCAGCAAGGACATTATATGTCTAAAATAGACTTGCAGGATGCATACCTTCATATTCCGATTCATCCAGAACATTATCAGTTCCTAAGATTCTCTTTTCTAGACAAGCATTACCAATTTGTTGCTCTTCCATTTGGCCTAGCAACAGCTCCAAGAATCTTTTCAAAGGTTCTAGGTGCCCTACTCTCTGTATTCAGAGAGCAGGGTATTGTGGTGTTTCCTTATTTGGATGATATCTTGGTACTAGCTCATTCTTTACGTTCTGCAGAATCTCACACGAATCAACTAGTGTTTCTTCAAAAACATGGTTGGAGGATCAAGTTACCAAAAAGTTTCTTGATTCCTCAGACAAGGGTCACCTTTTTGGTTTCCAGATAGATTCAGTGTCCATGACTCTGTCTCTAACAGACAAGAGATGTTTGAAATTGGTTGCAGCCTGTCGGCACCTTCAGTCTCAGTCATTCCCTTCAGTGGCTATGTGCATGGACGTTTTAGGCCTCATGACTGCAGCATCGGGCGCGATTCCTTTTGCTCGTTTTCACATGAGACTTCTCCAGCTTTGTATGCTGAATCAATGGTGCAGGGATTATACAAAGATATCACAGTTAATATCCTTAAATCCCAATATTCAACACTTTCTGACGTGGTGGTTAAATCACCAGCGTTTAGTTCAAGTGGTTTCCTTTGTTCGGCCAACCTGGACTGTGATCACTACAGACGCAAGTCTTTCAGGTTGGGGAGCTGTTTGGGGATCTCTGACAGCACAAGGGGTTTGGAAATCTCAAGAGGTGAGATTACCAATCAATATTTTAGAACTCCGTGCAATTCTCAGAGCTCTTCAGTTTTGGCCTCTGTTGAAGAGAGAACCATTCATTTGCTTTCAGACAGACAGTATCACAACTGTGGCATATGTCAATCATCAGGGTGGGACTCACAGTCCCCAAGCAATGAAAGAAGTATCTTGGATACTTGCTTGGGCGGAATCCAGCTCCTGTCTAATCTCTGCGGTGCATATCCCAGGTGTAGACAATTGGGAGGTGGATTATCTTAGCCGTCAGACTTTACATCCAGGGGAGTGGTCTCTCCATCCAGATGTGTTTTCTCAGATTGTTCAGATGTGGGGTCTTCCAGAGATAGATCTAATGGCCTCTCATCTAAACAAAAAACTTCCCAGATACCTGTCCAGGTCCAGGGATGTTCAGGCGGAAGCAGTGGATGCGCTAACACTTCCTTGGTGTTATCATCCTGCTTACATTTTTCCGCCTCTAGTTCTTCTTCCAAGAGTGATATCCAAAATCATCATGGAACAATCGTTTGTGTTGCTGGTGGCTCCAGCATGGCCTCACAGGTTTTGGTATGCGGATCTTGTTCGGATGTCCAGTTGCCAAACTTGGCCACTTCCATTAAGACCGGACCTTCTGTCTCAAGGTCCGTTTTTCCATCAGGATCTCAAATCATTAAATTTGAAGGTATGGAAATTGAACGCTTAGTACTAAGTCATAGAGGTTTCTCTGACTCAGTAATTAATACTATGTTACAAGCTCGTAAATCTGTCTCTAGAAAGATTTATTATCGAGTTTGGAAGACCTACATTTCCTGGTGTTCTTCTTATAACTTTTCTTGGCATTCTTTTAAAATTCCTAGAATTCTACAGCTTCTTCAGGATGGTTTGGATAAGGGTTTGTCTGCAAGTTCCTTGAAGGGACAAATCTCTGCTCTTTCTGTTTTAATTCATAGAAAGATTGCTAAACTTCCTGATATTCACTGTTTTGTACAGGCTTTATTTCATATTAAGCCCGTCATTAAATCAATTTCTCCTCCTTGGAGTCTTAATTTGGTTTTGACGGCATTACAGGCTCCTCCATTTGAGCCTAAGGGGCCCATTTATCAAGCTCCGAACGGAGCTTGTGGGCCCCTGTTTCTGGCGAGTCTTCAGACTCGCCAGAAACAGCAGTTATGAAGCAGCGGTCTAAAGACCGCTGCTCCATAACCTGTCCGTCTGCTCTGAGCAGGCGGACAGACATCGCCGCAATTCAACCCAATCGAGTACAATCTGGTTGATTGACACCTCCCTACTGGTGGCCCATTTGCCGTGAGTCTGCAGGGGGCGGCGTTGCACCAGCAGCTCTTGTGAGCTGCTGGTGCAATGCTGAATATGGAGAGCGTATTACTCTCGTATTCAGCAAGGTCTGGCAGACCTGATCCGCATTGTCGGATCAGGTCTGCCAGACTTTGTTAAATATCCCCCTATGCATTCTTTGGACATTAAACTACTTTCTTGGTAAGTGTTGTTCCTTTTGGCCATCTCTTCTACTAGAAGAGTTTCTGAGCTATCTGCTCTTTCTTGTGAATCTCCTTTTCTGATTTTTCATCAGGATAAGGTGGTTTTGCGGACTTCATTTAAATTTTTACCTAAGGTTGTGAATTCTAACAACATTAGTAGAGAAATTGTTGTCCCTTCCTTGTGTCCTAATCCTAAGAATTCTATGGAAAGATCCTTACATTCTATGGATGTGGTAAGAGCTTTGAAATATTATGTTGAAGCTACTAAAATTTTCAGGAAGACTTCTAGTCTATTTGTTATATTTTCTGGTCCTAGGAAAGGTTTGAAGGCCTCTGCTATTTCCTTGGCTTCTTGGTTAAAGCTTTTGATTCATCAAGCTTATTTGGAGTCGGGTCAGGCCCCGCCTCAGAGAATTACAGCTCATTCTACTAGATCAGTCTCCACTTTGTGGGTTTTTAAGAATGAAGCTTCAGTTGATCAGATTTGCATAGCAGCAACTTGGTCTTCTTTGCATAGATTTACTAAATTCTACCATTTTGATGTATTTGCTTCGTCAGAAGCAGTTTTTGGTAGAAAAGTTCTTCAGGCAGCTGTTTCAGTTTGATTCTTCTGCTGATGTTTTAAGTTTTTCTTTTCATTATGAGAATAACTTATATTTTGGGTTGTGGATTATTTTTTCAGCGAGAAATGGCTGTTGTTTATTTTAATCCCTCCCTCTCTAGTGACTCTTGAGTGGAGTTCCACATCTTGGGTATTGATATCCCATACGTCACTAGCTCATGGACTCTTGCCAATTACATGAAAGAAAACATCATTTATGTAAGAATTTACCTGATAAATTAATTTCTTTCATATTGGCAAGAGTCCATGAGGCCCACCCTTTTTATGGTGGTTATGATTTTTTTGTATAAAGCACAATTATTTCCAAATTCCTTTGTTGATGCTTTTTACTCCTTTCTTATCACCCCACTACTTGGCTATTCATTAAACTGAATTGTGGGTGTGGTGAGGGGTGTATTTATAGGCATTTTGAGGTTTGGGAAACTTTTGCCCCTCCTTGTAGGATTGTATATCCCATACATCACTAGCTCATGGACTCTTGCCAATATGAAAGAAATGAATTTATCAGGTAAATTCTTACATAAATTATGTTTTCTATAATGGATAGCTCAGGGGATACTATTAGCACATTTAGCTATAAAATGTAGTGCTTTTTAAGACTTGAAATAAGCCATTATTTTTTTAATAGTATAGCAGAGAACTACATGAAGAACTCCACTACTCGCCCACTATTAGCTTAGTGCACCATAAGCATGGCACTTGAGTGATATTCAATATGAATTTTACAACATGCCCCCCTAGTAGTCTATTATGTGGACACCAAGCTACCCCATATGCAGATGATAGCACACCCTAGACTCTTGCTTCAAAGAAGCATTATTGATTGCGATCGAGCACTATTAACACACAATAGTGCTAGTATATTTGCACTACACTTGTAATCTGTTCCTATGTAGAAAGACTTTCGCTTACCACCTGAAAAGTATTTTGTACCCTTGTAAAACAGGTGGAGGTATGTTAATGATGGAAAAATAATTAAGAGTTAGATTACATGTGGAGATTACAAGCGATATTAGCGATACACTTTGTAATACCAGTGCACGATAATGTGCGCTCGTATTACAAGTAAATCCCAATGTGAACGCAAGATCGCATTCACATTGCACTCCTATGGGAGCCTCGTTCTGATGCCATCACGGACAGCATAAAAACCTTGCACAGTGAAGGGGGTAAGTAGCACAGCGATGGGCAGCATTTTTAAATATATATGTATATGAATATACAGGTGTACCTCAGAGATATTGTGGGTTGGGTTCAAGACGACCGCAAAAAAACGAATATAGCAATAAAGTGAGTCAGACAATTTTTTTGTTATCCAGTGCATATAATAGTTATATTTACACTACACTGTAGTCTGTTAAGTGTGCAATAGCATTAAGTCTAAAAAAAAAACCAATGTACCTACCTTAACTAAAAATTACTTTATTGCTAAAAAAAAAATGCTAACCATCATCTGGGGGTATATATATATATATATATATATATATATATATATATATATATATATATATATATATATATATATAATGTAAATGGCAAGAGTCCAAGAACTAGTGATGTACACATGTATACATTCCTACCAGGAGGGGGCAAAGTTTCCCCAAACCTCAAAATGCCTATAAATACACCTCCCACCTCACTCATACCTCAGTTTTGCAAACTTTGCCTCCTTGTGAAGGTGGTGAAGCAAGATGTGCTTGATATTCTTCTGTGAAAGGTGCTTCTAAGCATGTTGAAGCCCAATTCCTCTCTGAGTACAGTGTTTGTCTGAGGGATGTGAAGGGAGTATTGCCTGATGACACCATGTTTTTGCCTATGGGAAAGCTTTTCATTTCCTCCCTTTACAGATCGACAATATACTCTACCATTACCTCTGCTGATATGTTTTAGTACTGGTTTGGCTGTCTGCTATTTGTGGATGGGTGTCTTACACGGTAAGTATATACTTTTATTATATAAGACACTCTCAGCTATGGATTGGGCACTTTTTAAGTAAAGTTGTTATATATTGTTTGTATACATGCCTTGAGTCTTTAATTCAGTGTTCTTTTTTAGCGACTTTATATGTCGCTAAATATTTGTCAAGGTTCCTAGAGTCTGTGGAACATACAGTTTTTTTGGAGCTAGTAATTTATTTATAAATTAGGATGCTAAGTATTATGTTAGTCTCATGGAATGTTGATAATCACATTTTATGCAGCTATAATAGAATTATCCATTAGGCTTTATTTTGGTACATTTAGTTTTTTTGTATATTTTCAGTGATAGTTATTTTAGAAATCCTCTTCAGCTTTGAATGTCGCACATGTGATGATGATATTTATGTCATAGGGTGACGTGTCATCATTTTGTGCTATTTTTTGGCGCCAAAAAAAATACCGCCAAAAATTTACATTTTCCGGCCATTTTTTTCTGCCAAAATTGCTGTTATAAGCTCCGCCCCCAGCTCATTTAGTGTTCTCAGTAAACACTAAGGCCTAGATTTAGAGTTCGGCGGTAGCCGTGAAAACCAGCGTTAGAGTCTCCTAACGCTGGTTTTAGGCTACCGCCGGTATTTGGAGTCAGTGATTAAAGGGTCTAACGCTCACTTTTCAGCCGCGACTTTTCCATACCGCAGATCCCCTTACGTCAATTGCGTATCCTATCTTTTCAATGGGATCTTCCTAACGCCGGTATTTAGAGTCGTTTCTGAAGTGAGCGTTAGAGCTCTAACGACAAAACTCCAGCAGCAGGAAAATAGCAGGAGTTAAGAGCTTTCTGGGCTAACGCCGGTTCATAAAGCTCTTAACTACTGTGCTCTAAAGTACACTAACACCCATAAACTACCTATATACCCCTAAACTGAGGTCCCCCCACATCGCCGCAACTCGATTAAATTTTTTTAACCCCTAATCTGCCGACCGCCACCTACGTTATACTTATGTACCCCTAATCTGCTGCCCCTAACCCCGCCGACCCCTGTATTATATTTATTAACCCCTAACCTGCCCCCCACAACGTCGCCGCAAGCTACTTATAATAATTAACCCCTAATCTGCTGACCGCAAAGCGCCGCCACCTACGTTATCCTTATGTACCCCTAATCTGCTGCCCCTAACACCGCCGACCCCTATATTATATTTATTGACCCCTAATCTGCCCCCCTCAACGTCGCCGACACCTAACTACACTTATTAACCCCTAATCTGCCAAGCGGACCTGAGCGCTACTATAATAAAGTTATTAACCCCTAATCCGCCTCACTAACCCTATCATAAATAGTATTAACCCCTAATCTGCCCTCCCTAACATCGCCGACACCTAACTTCAATTATTAACCCCTAATCTGACGACCGGAGCTCATCGCTACTATAATAAATGGATTAACCCCTAAAGCTAAGTCTAACCCTAACACTAACACCCCCCTAACTTAAATATAATTTACATCTAACGAAATTAATTAACTCTTATTAAATAAATTATTCCTATTTAAAGCTAAATACTTACCTGTAAAATAAACCCTAATATAGCTACAATATAAATTATAATTATATTGTAGCTATTTTAGGATTAATATTTATTTTACAGGCAACTTTGTAATTATTTTAACCAGGTACAATAGCTATTAAATAGTTAAGAACTATTTAATAGTTACCTAGTTAAAATAATAACAAAATTGCCTGTAAAATAAATCCTAACCTAAGTTATAATTAAACCTAACACTACCCTATCAATAAATTAATTAAATAAAATACCTACAATTACCTACAATTAACCTAACACTACACTATCAATAAATAAATTAAATACAATTGCTACAAATAACTACAATTACATAAACTAACTAAAGTACAAAAAATAAAAAATAACTAAGTTACAAAAAAAATAAAAATATTTACAAACATAAGAAAAATATTACAACAATTTTAAACTAATTACACCTACTCTAAGCCCCCTAATAAAATAACAAAGACCCCCAAAATAAAAAAATGCCCTACCCTATTCTAAATTAATAGAGTTAAAAGCTCTTTTACCTTACCAGCCCTGAACAGGGCCCTTTGCGGGGCATGCCCCAAGAAAATCAGCTCTTTTGCCTGTAAAAAAAAACATACAATACCCCCCCCAACATTACAACCCACCACCCACATACCCCTAATCTAACCCAAACCCCCCTTAAATAAACCTAACACTAAGCCCCTGAAGATCTTCCTACCTTGTCTTCACCATCCAGGTATCACCGATCCGTCCTGGCATCCGGTGCTGAAGAGGTCCAGAAGAGGCTCCAAAGTCTTCCTCCTATCCGGCAAGAAGAGGACATCCGGACCGGCAAACATCTTCTCCAAGCGGCATCTTCGATCTTCTTCCATCCGGTGCGGAGCGGGTCCATCTTGAATCAGCCGACGCGGATCCATCCTCTTCTTCCGGCGTCTCCCGACGAATGACGGTTCCTTTAAGGGACGTCATCCAAGATGGCGTCCCCCGAATTCCGATTGGCTGATAGGATTCTATCAGCCAATCGGAATTAAGGTAGGAATATTCTGATTGGCTGATGGAATCAGCCAATCAGAATCAAGTTCAATCCGATTGGCTGATCCAATCAGCCAATCAGATTGAGCTCGCATTCTATTGGCTGATCGGAATTCGAGGGACGCCATCTTGGATGACGTCCCTTAAAGGAACCGTCATTCGTCGGGAGACGCCGGAAGAAGAGGATGGATCCGCGTCGGCTGATTCAAGATGGACCCGCTCCGCACCGGATGGTAATTTTGTTATTATTTTAACTAGGTAACTATTAAATAGTTCTTAACTATTTAATAGCTATTGTACCTGGTTAAAATAATTACCAAGTTGCCTGTAAAATAAATATTAATCCTAAAATAGATACAATATAATTATAATTTATATTGTAGCTATATTAGGATGTATTTTACAGGTAAGTATTTAGCTTTAAATAGGAATAATTTATTTAATAAGAGTTAATTAATTTCGTTAGATTTAAATTATATTTAAGTTAGGGGGGTGTTAGTGTTAGGGTTAGACTTAGCTTTAGGGGTTAATCCATTTATTATAGTAGCGATGAGCTCCGGTCGTCAGATTAGGGGTTAATAATTGAAGTTAGGTGTCGGCGATGTTAGGGAGGGCAGATTAGGGGTTAATACTATTTATGATAGGGTTAGTGAGGCGGATTAGGGGTTAATAACTTTATTATAGTAGCGCTCAGGTCCGCTCGGCAGATTAGGGGTTAATTATTGTAAGTAGCTGGCGGCGACGTTGAGGGGGGCAGGTTAGGGGTTAATAAATATAATATAGGGGTCGGCGGTGTTAGGGGCAGCAGATTAGGGGTACATAGGGATAATGTAAATTGCGGCGGTTTACAGAGTGGAAGATTAGGGGTTAATAATATAATGCAGGGGTCAGCGATAGCGGGGGCGGCAGATTAGGGGTTAATAAGTGTAAGGGTAGGGGTGTTTAGACTCGGGGTACATGTTAGAGTGTTAGGTGCAGACGTAGGAAGTGTTTCCCCATAGGAAACAATGGGGCTGCGTTAGGAGCTGAACGCTGCTTTTTTGCAGGTGTTAGGTTTTTTTTCAGCTCAAACAGCCCCATTGTTTCCTATGGGAGAATCGTGCACGAGCACGTTTTTGAGGCTGGCCGCGTCCGTAAGCAACTCTGGTATCGAGAGTTGCATTTGCGGTAAAAATGCTCTACGCTCCTTTTTTGGAGCCTAACGCAGCATTTTTTTGAACTCTCGATACCAGAGTTAATTTTATGGTGCGGCCAGAAAAAAGCCTGCGTAGCGTTAACAGCCCATCTACTGCCAAACTCCAAATCTAGGCCTTAGAGAGCTTTCATGCAGCATTTTATGAATCAGTTTTCTTTTTTATATTTTTTTCGCTCTGTTTCCCATTCTCTCAAACCTGTTATATATTTATCATATATAGGAGCATGGATATAAATTTGCAGAATTAATTAATTTTTTTCTAATTTTGTTTTTTGCAATTATGTCTCAAACTGAACCTGCCTCTAATGTTACCATAGGATTTGAGCTGCCTAAACAGGTATTTAACAAAGCTAAGTATGCATGTTGTAATTAAGATGATCTACATTATTCAGCTCTATTATGTGGCTCTTGCTTAACAAATTGTTAAATATATCTATGAGTACAAATACACACACTCAGTCTAAATGTACCTAGCATTACGGCAGAAAAATAAGATTGTATTGCTATGTTGCCTTCAAATAAATATATAAGGTTTTTGCAATATTTTCCTAAATTTAG
This sequence comes from Bombina bombina, assembly GCF_027579735.1. Lineage (NCBI taxonomy): Eukaryota > Metazoa > Chordata > Amphibia > Anura > Bombinatoridae > Bombina > Bombina bombina. Next base: position 987,712,547 of record NC_069499.1, on the reverse strand, counting down.
TGAATTAAGTTCTGACCTTCAGCATACTGACGTATCTTCTACTGATGGGGTCTCCTCTGATTCAGAGGATGCCACGTCAGAGACTGATATAGACAAATCTTTTTTATTTAAATTAGAGTATATTTGTTCTCTCTTAAAGGAAGTATTGTTTACTTTGGGTATTGAGGAATCTAATCTCCTGATTATAAAACTAGTAAATGTCTAAATTCTGTATTTAAGACTACTGTTATTACTCCTGAAGTATTTCCTATTTCTGACGCTATCTCTACTCTGATTGCTAAAGAATGGTCTGTCTGGTACCTCTTTTAACCCTTCTTCTAGGTTTAAGATATTTTATCCTTTACCTGTAGCCAAGGATCCTTTAGATAGGAAGCTTGAATCTTATCCAATGGTATATTTATATTCTGGCTGTATTCCTGTTGTATTTATGGCTGATGTTGCTGCTGCTTCTACTTTTTAGTTGGACAGCTTAGCACAGCAGTTTTCTTCAGATTCTGAATTATCTAACATTATTGTTTTACTTAAACATGCAAATCATTTTATTTATGATGCTATATTTGATGCTAGGAAGATCAATGTCAAATCCATTTCTTTAACCATTCTAACTAGAAGAGCTTTATGGCTTAAATCTTGGAATGCTGACATCATGGTGTATAAAACTAGATTATTATCTCTCTCTTTTCAAGGTAAAGATCTTTTGGTTCACAATTGGGTTTTATTATCTCCACTGTTACGGGGGGTAAGGGAGTTTTTCTGCCCCAAGATAAGGAATCTAAGGGTAGATTTAAAGCTCCCAATCGTTTTCGTTCCTTTCGTCAGAATAGAGAACAGAAAACCACTCCTTCCCCTAAGGCATCTGGCTCTAATTGGAGACCATCTCCGAATTGGAATAAATCCAAGCCTTATAAGAAACCAAATCCTGCCCCTAAACCTACATGAAGGTGCAGCCCTCAAGCCAGTTCTTCTGGTAGGGGGCAGACTAAAGCTATTTCAAAGAGTTTGGACAAACTCTGTCCAAAATCAGTGGATTCAGAATATAATTTCTTATGGGTGTCGAATAGGATTCAAAATAAGACTTCCTTTGGGAAGATTTTTTCTTTCCCATGTAACAAAAAAACCCAGTAAAAGCTCAAGTCTTTCTGATATGTATGTATTTTTTCCAGTTCTATAGCAGGAACAAGGATTGGGGTTTTTATTCAAATCTATTCATTGTACCTATGAAGGAAAATTCTTTCAGACCTATTTCGGATCTGAAAACTTTAAATGGTTTTGTAAGAGTCCCAACTTTCAAGATGGTGACTATAAGAACTCTTCTGCCTTTTGTATAGCAAGGTCACTTCATGTCCACAATAGATTTACAGGACGCTTACCTTCACAATCCGATTCATCCAGATAACTATCGTTTTCTGAGATTCTCTTTTCTAAACAAGCATTACCAATTTGTCACTCTTCCGTTTGGTCTTGCAACAGCACCAAGAATATTCTTAATAGTTTTAGGTGCCCTTCAATCTGTAATCAGAGAGCAGGGTATTGCGGTGTTTCCTTATTTGGACGATATCTTGGTACTAGCTCAATCTTTTCATTTATCAGAATCTCAGATGAAACAACTAGTGAGAGACGAAGGAAGTTGGTTTTAGCTTGTCTTAACCTTCAGTCTCTATCATTCCCTTCAGTGGCTATGTGCATGAAAGTTTTAGGTCTCATGACTGCAGCATCGGACACGATCCCCTTTGCTCATTTTCATGTGAGACCTCTACAGCTTTGCATTTTGCACCAATGGTGCAGGGATTATATTCCGATATCGCAACTGATATACTTAATTTCCAACACTCAACTCTGTCTGACTTGGTGGTTACACCATCACCTTATTGTTCAAGGGGCCTCCTTTGTTCGTCTTTCCTGAACTTTGATTTTAACATGCAAGTCTCTCAGGTTGGTGAGCTGTCTGGGGGTCTCTGACAGCACAAAGGGTTTGTAATCCTCAAGAGGCGAGGTTACCAATCTATATTTTAGAACTCCATGCTATTTTCAGAGCTCTTCAGCCGTGGCCTCTTTTGCAGAGGGAACTTTTCATTTATTTTCAAACAGACAATATCACAACAGTGGCATATGTCAATCATCAAGGAGGGACTTGCAGTCCTTCAGCAATGAAGGAAGTATCTTGGATACTTTCTTGGGCAGAATCTAACTCTCGTCAAATTTCTGCGATTCATATCCCAGGTGTAGACAATTGGGAAGTGGATTATCTCAGCCGTCAAAATTTATATCTGAGGGAGTGGTCTCTCCATCCAGATGTGTTTCTTCTTTATCTTGTACAGTTGTGGGGTCTTCCAGAAATAGATCTGATGGCCACTCATCTAAACAAGAAGCTACCCAGATACCTTTCCAGGTCCAAGGATCCTCAGACGGAGATGGTGGATGCCTTAGCAGTTCCTTGGTTTTACCAACCTGCTTATATTTTTCTGCCTCTGGTTCTTCTTACAAGGGTGATGTCCAGTTGCCAGCCTTGGCCACTTCCTTTTGGGGAACAGTTAAGGTAATAGCACACTGGAGGGGTGGGGGCAATTTTGAAAACAAAATACTCAAGAAAGAAGCAGAATTAATTTACAGAATGAGCACCCATTGGGCCTCAACTCAGAACTAGACGTTACCCCCTTCATGTATGACTAAGTTCTATTTACCTCCTAGTCTAGGAACCACCTGAGTTGATACCTGAGACCATTTCTTCACCAATTAATCTGACTCTACTACCTCTTGTCTCTCTCTCTCTCTCTCTCTCTCTCTATATATATATATATATATATATATATATATATATATATATACACATCTATTTTTTAAAGGTATAATAACATTTTATTGTGATTTGAATAGGTATGTTTCCTTATAGATCGAGTATACACTTACTCTAATACTGTATGCTAATGGAACTTTGTTAGGAATCTCTTATCAACAGTAAGGGACATGAACATTATGGTATATACCAGCTTAAATATAACCAAAGCTTGTGTGAGCCAAAGAATCACGCCCATTACTCAATTAACCTATGACACCACAAAAGACTGCTATAAAATTAACATGACAACCACTGCAACTCATTCTTGAAAAAGCCCCAAGTTAGGGGTGAAACGCGTTGAACTGAGCTGCTCTCTAAATTTACATTTGTTTATGCACCTTATAGCCACGTAAAAACGGGCTCTACATTATACACATCCGTCTTGGATTATTGCATCTGTAAAGTGTACGCCGAAGAGGAATCTCCCTAGGACATTACTGGAGTATTTTTCAATTAAGGATATCCAAAGACTAACCCCATCTACATCAGACACATAGTGTCACTTGTTTAGCAATTTCAAAGTATCCACGGAGTTTATTACAACAAGTGACGTTGGTGATACACGTCACACCCAGAAGTTAGGCGCACCATCTGGAAGTGAATCGGAGCTCCTTCCACACCGAAGAACACGCTGAAAGAAGCAGGATACCACCTAGGCCCAGAATATCCAAAGCCAGGAGAGGATACCAGCTTAACAACCCCTATATCAGCAGACAATACTCTCATTGTCTAGATGGCATTATAGTCATAGTGGTTTTCTTTTTTTTTCCCCCTTAATGAGAGCGGATCCATTCACATCTTCCTTTTCTCATTGAAATCTATCCTCAATAAAGACCCTCACTCTAGACGTAGAGAGAGGTATTTTTTCAAGGTACAGCTTTTTTTACCCCTTGATGAACACAGCAAACTGTTTTTAATGTTATAACTGGACGTCCAGATTAATCTTGTGTCTAATGTATTTTATGTTATATCATTTTATATATAAATTAAAGTTTATTTTTATTGCTATCCATAGTTCTATAGTTCCCTTTTTTATTACCATTTTTTATATTACTATTTATTTATATCGAGTCATATTTTGGTATATTGGATATATTACTTCTGCTGATCTAATGCTATTGCAACCTGCTTATATGACGATTAGTCATATATTAGTCATATTTCTGGTAATACATTATCATTATCCAACCCGATCTAAACCAATCTCTATTTGAGATACATTTTTATATTTACTCCTGTATATATATATAATCTCCATAAATGTACTATACCCTAGGCACTTGAGCGCCAGTACACCTCCTTTTCTCCCACTTCCTTTAAAACCAGACCATCTGTCTCAAGGGCCGTTTTTCCATCAGGATCTCAAATCTCTAAATTTCAAGGCATGGAAATTGAACGCCTAGTGCTTAGTCATAGAGGTTTCTCTAACTCAATGATTAGCACTATGATACAGGCTTGTAAGTCTGTTTCAAGGAACATTTATCATCAGGTTTGGAAAACCTATATTTTATGGTGTTCCACTCATAATTATTCTTGGCATTCTTTCAGAATCCCTAGAATTTTACAGTTTCTTCAGGATGGTTTGGATAAGGGTGTGTCTGCAAATACTTTGAAAGGACAAATTTCTGCTCTTATTTCATAGAAAGATTGCTAAACTTCCTGATATTCACTGTTTTGTTCAGGCTTTGATTCATATCAAACCTGTTATTAAATCTATTTCTCCTCCTTGGAGTCTCAATTTGGTTTTGAAGATTTTACAGGCTCCTCCTTTTTAGCCTATGCATTCTCTGGATATTAAATTACATTCTTTGAAAGTGTTATTTCTTTTGGCTATCTCTTCCGCTAGAAGAGTTTCTGATTGTCTGCTCTCTCTTGTGAGTCTCCTTATCTGATTTTTCATTAAGATAAAGCTGTTTTGCAGACTTCATTTAAATTTGTGCCTAAAGTTGTGAATTCTAACAACATTTATAAGGAAATTGTTGTTCCTTTCTTGTGTGCTAATCCTAAGAATACTCTTGAAAGGTCTTTACATTCTTTGGATGTGGTAAGAGCTTTGAAATATTATGTTGAGGCTATTAAAAATTTCAGAAAGACTTCTAGTCTATTTGTTATTTTTTCTGGCTCCAGGAAAGGTCAGAAAGTCTTTGCCATTTCTCTGGCATCTTGGTTGAAACTTTTGATTCACAAAGCTTATTTGGAGGTGGGGTAGTTTCCGCCTCAGAGAATTACAGCTCATTCTACTAGATCAGTTGCCACTTCTTGGGCTTCCAAGAATGAAGCTTCAGTTGTTCAAATTTGCAAAGCAGCAACTTGGTCTTCTTTGCATACTTTTACAAAATTTTACCATTTTGACGTGTTTGCTTCTTCGGAAGCAGCCTTTGGTAGAAAGGTTCTCCAGGCAGTTATCTCAGTTTGATTCTAGTGCCTTTGATTTATGTTTGTTTGAAATTTTTAAGAAAACTTCATTATTTTATTGGATTTCATTTCTCAGCAGATTTAGCTGTTGTTATTTTATCCCTCCCTTTCTAATGACTTGAGGATTTCCACATCTTGGGTATTATATCCCATACGTCACTAGCTCATGGGCTCTTGCCACTTACATGAAAGAAAACATAATTTATGTAAGAACTTACCTGATAAATTCATTTCTTTCATAGTGGCAAGAGTCCATGAGACCCACCCTATTTTTTGTGGTTATGATTTTTTGTATAAAGCACTTTATTTTTTACAGTTCCTCTTTTTGTATGCTTTTTACTCCTTCTTTTACACCTCACTTCTTGGCTACACATTAAACTAAGGTATGAGTTAGGTGGGATGTGTATTTATAGGCATTTTGAGGTTTGGGAAACTTTGCCCCCTCCTGGTAGGAATGTATATCCCATACGTCACTAGCTCATGGACTCTTGCTACTATGAAAGAAATTAATTTATCAGGTAAGTTCTTACATAAATTATGTTATATATATGGTATGCCTGTATACATAAATATTTATGTGTTAATATGTGTATATATAACACACAGTTCCCATAGACCGCTATGTAAAGGCACTTTTCAGTCCCGTTTTTTCTTTCTAACACTCCACTCCCACTAACTTTAAAGTTTAAACTGCTTAGTGCAGTTATTGTTTATTAAAAAAAAAAAAAGCTATTTTTTTTTAAATAAAAAAACTCTAATGCCCTCTATTTTGAGGGCATTTCAGGCACTTTTAGAAAATTAACCACCGTCTGACCTCTGGTTAATTTTCGAAGCACTTATTGCTACCACGAGCTCATGGTAGCAATAACCAGCCACTTGTAATGGCTGGTTAATTATTGCGCTCCTGCAAACGGACACATTTTCCCGTTTGCGAGATTGTGATAATTTAGCGCTCCACTTGTAATCTAGCCCTTATATAGAAAGATGAATAAGTATGAAGTACATAAGCCCCCCTAGCCACATCTACAGATACCTATGAGCTATCTCTTTATTTGTGAAAAATTAATACATTTATTTAGTTATTTACAATATGTTAGCTTATCAATCCACAAGTCAAAGTACTTTACAAATCCTTGTAATGCCTTAAATATTCAAAATAGAGCATTCTGTAGTATTCTGTGCTAGTTCGTAGCTGTATTTATTATTACCCACAAATGCACCTTATATTGACTTCTCCAGCAGGAAGCTTATATTGCTCTTTCCTTTTCCAGAGAAACCTCGGATTGTGTCAAAGCCCAGAGATGCTGATGTCAGTCTGGGGAACACTGTTTATTTCACCTGCCGAGCTGAGGGAAACCCCAAACCTAACATTGTATGGCTTCATAACAAGTGAGTCATTGAAGATGAATATCTGGCAGTAAGGAGATGTAACAGATAAAGCTGGCACTTAATAAATAAGAAATTTGCAACAGAAATGTACACAATCTTTGTATAAGTGTAGATATTCATGAGAGAATATGAATACAGATATTTCACACCACTTGTTTTGTGACTTTGGTCTTTTAAAAACTAGTATGTGCTATATTGTTATCTATGAAGCGTGTTTGTTTCATGTAATGCACAGCTTCACATAATGTAACGCTAGATAACAGAATACTGTGATATATGAAATATAATCCATTGCTGGTAATAACTATATATTTCATTATAATAGGAAGATTATGAACTATTTATGAAGCAGCAGGGTTTAAATGGACATGAAACCCACATTTTATTTTTCATGATTATGTAAGAGATTGCAATTTTAACTACCTTTAAAATTAATTTAATTATTTAAATTTGCTTCTTTCTCTTGTTATCTTTTGATAATATGTGTTTCAAGGTAATCTCAAGAGCAGCAAATAACCTATGTTCTAACTGCTGATTGGTGGCTACATATATATATATATACCGATTGTCATTGGCTCACCTAGGTGTTCAAATAGAAACCAGTAGTGCACTGCTGCTCCTTAAAAAATGATACCAAGAGACTGAAGCTAATTTGATAATATAAGTAAATTTTAAATTGGTTTAAAATAGAATGTTATACCTAAATGATAAAATAAATTATTGGGTTTCATGTCCCTTTAAATGAGAAAGAATGCTACTAGGTACATTATGAAAATGTTACCTATAGCTCTGGTGTCCATCTTTCCGCTTTAAAAAGGGACACATGAGAAATACATATGTCAGGGATGTTTTCAGAGCTGTTTAAAGGTTTTTTTAAAAAAAAAAAAAAAAAAAGAACAATGACATATGTATTTATCAGATGTGTCACTTATTCAAGTTGAAATATGGTCAGCCTACCTATAGCAATATATAGTTGGATAATTAAATATAATCAATAAAACTAGAAAGATATTAATCATCTAAAATATGTGCATTACACACAGTGATTTCTTTTGTTATACTACTACAATAAGATGTACGTGACATTGGAATACATGTGCTGTCAACATTCAACTAATAGTCTGTTTTAAACATATTATATGTGTATGTTGATGTCAAAAGAAAATAAATATATTAGAAATGCATATCCATAAATTAAGAATTGTGGTCAGCATCACTTAAAGGGACATGAAATTCAAACAATTAAGTTCAGGATTCACAGAGAGGATACTATTTCCATCAACTTCAGAATTTACATAGATTATCTCAGTTTAATAATCTTGATATAATTTGTTAAAGGTGCATCAATTCACTAATGGTTTCTAAATGAACACACGGATGAGCCAACAACAACCAATATATATATGCAACCAATAATCAACATCTAGAACCTAGGTTCTCTGCTACTCATGATCTTGCAAAGATAAACCTTTCAGCAAAGTATATCAAGAAAATGAAGCAAATTAAAAAATAAATGTAAATATGAAAGTTTATAAACATTGTATTATATATCTGAATCATGAAAGAAATTTTTTTGGTTTCATGTCTCTTTAAGGATTAACAAAAAAATATATATTTTATAATAAATGACATGAATAAATAAAGAAGAAAACTAACATATTAATGACATTCTTTTTATTATGATAAATATGAATGTCATAAAACATAACGAAATAAGATAACTTTAAAACAAGTCATAATGAGAAATCAGCCCCATTGGAGCCATCTGACAAGGTGACATAGTGCATCACAGTCCTTGGAGGGAGTTGACAAGGGCAAACAAAGGCCAACACAGCCCCATTGGAGCCATCTGACAAGGTGACATAGTGCATCAGTCATTGGAGGGAGTTAAGGGCAAACAAAGGCCAACACAGCCCCATTGGAGCCATCTGACAAGGTGACATAGTGCATCAGTCATTGGAGGGAGTTGACAAGGCAAAACAAAGGCCAACACAGACCCATTGGATCCATCTGACAAGGTGACATAGTGCATCACAGTCCTTGGAGGGAGTTGACAAGGGCAAACAAAGGCCAACATAGCCCCATTGGAGCCATCTGACAAGGTGACATAGTGCATCACAGTCCTTGGAAGGAGTTGACAAGGCAAACAAAGGTCAACACAGCCCCATTGGCGCCATCTGACAAGGTGACATAGTGCATCACAGTCCTTGGAGGGAGTTGACAAGGGCAAACAAAGGCCAACACAGCCCCATTGGAGCCATCTGACAAGGTGACATAGTGCATCAGTCATTGGAGGTAGTTGACAAGGGCAAACAAAAGCCAACACAGCCCCATTGGAGCCATCTGACAAGGTGACATAGTGCATCAGTCATTTGAGGGAGTTGACAAGGCAAAACAAAGGCCAACACAGACCCATTGGATCCATCTGACAAGGTGACATAGTGCATCACAGTCCTTGGAAGGAGTTGACAAGGCAAACAAAGGTCAACACAGCCCCATTGGCGCCATCTGACAAGGTGACATAGTGCATCACAGTCCTTGGAGGGAGTTGACAGGGCAAACAAAGGCCTACACAGCCCCATTGGAGCCATTGACATAGTGCATCACAGTCCTTGGAGGGAGTTGACAAGGGCAAACAAAGGCCAACACAGCCCCATTGGAGCCATCTGACAAGGTGACATAGTGCATCAGTCATTGGAGGGAGTTGACAAGGCAAAATAAAAGCCAACACAGACCCATTGGAGCCATCTGACAAGGTTACATAGTGCATCACAGTCCTTGGAGGGAGTTGACAAGGCAAATCAAAGGCCAACACAGACCCATTGGAGCCATCTGACAAGGTGACATAGTGCATCACAGTCTTTGGAGGGAGTTGACAAGGGCAAACAAAGGCCAACATGGCCCCTTAATTAAAATCTGACAAGGTGAAATAGTGCAACAGGCACAACAAGAAACACAAAATAGGCCAAATGGCAACAGATTAAATAAACAAATAACAACATGTAGATGGAGGATTTAGTCATTCTCCCTCGGGCCATCTCCAGATCCTCCACTTATGGAGCATCAGCATCACCTTCATCGTCCTGCGCATCTCAAGCTGGGGCTTCATGCAATGCCTCTAAACGCATTATTCGTCCTAGACTCAAGCGATGAAGCCGCAGCTGGATACGTATGGTCTCATGCATCCTTTCCAGCAACTGATTGGAACTCAGCGTTAACAATGTTGAGTCACAACCCAAACAAAAATAAATAATACAAATTAATAATAATTACAGAACATAATAAAAAGAGAGCAAAGAGACATTGTAATAATTAAAATACAAATCATTATTACAATTAAAAATGCTATATAGAAGATTTACACATTAAATATGTTCTTCAGAGATAAACCATTAAGATATTAAGACAAATCAAAACCCTATCAATCTTTAAAAAGATATTTCTTTGGTTTATGACACACTGTGAAAAGGGCGGTGCTACTAAATCCAAAATATTGGCATATATACATAACATATATCCAACATCTAGGCAATATCATTTAGATATTATAAAATGTGGATGTTGATTTCCAAAACTGAAGATCGGAAACATTTACATTAATCAAATAAAGAAAAGGTTTATAAAAAAAATTCAAATCAAATTCAATTTATTTATAATTAGATCAGTATAATGTCCCTTTAAGAATGTATGTTCTAATGTTGATTCTTAATGATACTTACATCGGTGGCTGGGAAGGACAATGCGACACCCAGGACAATGAAGGTGGGGATTGGGATTAGGGTAAAGGTGTTGATGGGGAAGGATGGGGCGAGGTGGGGGACTGGGTTGCCTCTCCGGTGAAGCCTTTACAGCTGGGGAGTCAGGGGCCTGGGGAGTTGGTGGCTGTGCAGGTGGGGGAGAAGAAAGGCAGGCCAAATGGGGAGAGTGGTGAGTGGGGGCAATAAATCTTTTTTTTGGAGGGACAGGATAGGAGTAAGAACGGGAAGGGCCGGGAGCGGGTTCAGTTTGGGAAGGGCCGGGAGTGGATTCTGGCTGGGAAGGGGTGGGGGGCTTCTGGATGGGGGGCAGGGGGCGGGAGGGACTTCTGGCTGGGGGGGCTGATGCCCAGAAGTGGAAGGTCCATCTGAAATATATAAAATATTTATATAAATACATATGTGATATGAAAATTTATTATTATCTAGAAAGAAATCAAGATTCAACATTATTTAAAATCTGGATTCTTGTTCTCATAAAATATTTAGACAAAGTCACAATAATGACTATGTTTTAAGTTATTGATTTGAATCAAATATAATTAATAAGATTTAATTGATCCTTTAAACTTTTTCAGAGTATTTTTTGTGAATCTCTCTTTTACATTAGAATTAAATGTATGTCATCCCAATATTAATAGACACATTCAGAAATGCATGCTTTAGTTTTGAGGAATATTAATGTTTGTTTGATTGAAATGGACAGTCTACACATAAATCTTTTTAAAATCGATTTACATATCATACATCATGAAATTAAATCAAGCAATTTCAACACGATTATGTTTTATGTATATTTAGAAGTGGCTTAGAAGTTCAAAACAGTAATGACATAATGATATGGTCTGCATCTAGGCACTCAGATGAATAGCAATGACTGTCTGTACAATCAGAAGATGATTATTGGGGTTTTGCATGTAATATGCATGTGACATCATGATGTCATTAATGACAAATTATACGTAAATTTGATAAAAAATAAAAACATATGTTCATGCTGCATGATATAGAAAGTGGGGCAGTAGTGTATTTGAAAATAATTTAATAATATATTTGAAAGGTACAAAGCTGTAGACTTTTTTAGAAACAATACACGTTATATTAGGGTGACCATATTCCCGCTTTAAAAATGGACACATATTAAAAATACATAGGTCCGGGTTCTTACGCAAAACATTTCTTGAAACAGCCTTGAAAACAGCCCTGACCTATGTATTTTTCATATGTATCCCTTTTTAAAGCGGCAATATGGTCAACCTACGTTATATACATGTTATAATTATTTAACGTACCATCAGACTCCAAGGGAGCCACTTCCTCCTCCATCGCACATGTTACATCAATCTCTGTAAAACATAATATGTTGTGTACGTTAAAAACAAATATTTTACTGTGTTACTGGTGCTCAAGGACACACATCAATGTTGCATTAAAGAAATACTGAACCGAAGTTAGGAATTACATAATTTTGATGGAGCATGCAAATGAAATAAGATTTATAATTATCGATGAGTAATAATTACATTTTAGTGTCTGTATTTTGAAAATATTCACAAAAGCAGAGTACATGGAACATTTAAGAGTTCTCATGTGTGTATCACTTGATGATTGTTGTCTAAATTTATACTAAATATAAACATGTGCTAGCCATGTTCTGAAGCACAAAGGTATAGACTAAGAAGCTTTGAGATCTTAATATTAAACTAATAATATATATATATATATATATATATATATATATAACATCAGAGGAGTACATTGTAAGGTTTATTCAAATGGAATGCTTCATCAGAATCATGATCAGGATATTTATGAAAAAGACACCTTCAATGATATATGAATGAGTCAATGGACTTACCAGAACCCTGCAAAGGCAGGTCACCATCAGTGCTGGATCCCTCTGTACTCGTCACAATAACTAGTTCTATTAATGATATTAAAAAATATTAGTGAACACAGTTTGGACATCACTAAATCACATTAGTCTAAAATATTCTAATTAATATACTTGGAAATGTGAAGACTAGAGCACTAATATGAACAATAAATATATTAGTTCATCAAGGTGATTGTAAAGAAAATTATGTCTTTCACATACGTTGGATTTCTTAATATATTACGCCTAGATTTAGAGTTCTGCTGCCAAAGGGGTGCGTTAGCTACGCGTGCTTTCCCCCCCCCCCGCTCCTTTTAAACAATGCTGGTATGTAGAGTTGTCTGAAGGGCTGCGTTAGGCTCCAAAAAGGGAGCGTACAGGCATATTTACCGCCACTGCAACTCTTAATACCAGCGGTGCTTACGGACGCGGCCAGCTTAAAAAACGTGCTTGTGCATGATTCCCCCATAGGAAACAATGGGGCAGTTTGAGCTGAAAATAAACCTAACACCTGCAAAAAAGCAGCGTTCAGCTCCTAACGCAGCCCCATTGTTTCCTATGGGGAAATACTTCCTAAGTCTGCACCTAACACCCTAACATGTACCCCGAGTCTAAACACCCCTAACCTTACACTTATTAACTCCTAATCTGCCGTCCCCGCTATCGCTGACCCCTGCATATTATTTTTAACCCCTAATCTGCCACTCCGTACACCGCCGCAACCTACGTTATCCCTATGTACCCCTAATCTGCTGCCCCTAACATCAACGACCCCTACATTATATTTATTAACCCCTAATCTGCCCCCCCCAACATCGCCGCCACCACCTACCTACAATTATTAACCCCTAATCTACCAACCGGACCTCACCGCTACTTTAATAAATTTATTAACCCCTAAACCGCCTCACTCCCACCTCGCAAACCCTATAATAAAAAGTATTAACCCCTAATCTGCCCTCCCTAACATCGCTGACACCTAACTTCAAGTATTAACCCCTAATCTGCCGACCGTACCTCGCCGCTACTCTAATAAATGTATTAACACCTAAAGCTAACCCTAACCCTAACACCCCCTAAGTTAAATATAATTTAAATCTAACGAAATAAAATAAATCTTATTAAATAAATTATTCCTATTTAAATCTAAATACTTACCTGTAAAATAAACCCTAATATAGCTACAATATAAATAATAATTATATTGCAGCTATTTTAGGATTAATATTTATTTTACAGGCAACTTTGTATTTATTTTAACCAGGTACAATAGCTATTAAATAGTTAATAACTATTTAATAGTTACCTAGTTAAAATAATTACAAAATTACCTGTAAAATAAATCCTAACCTAAGTTACAATTAAACCTAACACTACACTATCAATAAATTAATTAAATAAACTATCTACAATTATCTACAATTAAATCAACTAAACTAAATTACAAAAAAAACACCCCACTAAATTACAAAAACAAACAAACACTAAATTACAAAAAATAAAAAAAGATTACAAGAATTTTAAACTAATTACACCTACTCTAACCCCCATAAAAAATAACAAAGCCCCCCAAAATAAAAAAATGCCCTACCCTATTCTAAAATAAAAAGTTAACAGCTCTTTTACCTTACCAGCCCTTAAAAGGGCCTTTTGCGGGGCATGCCCCAAAGAAAACAGCTCTTTTGCATTTAAATAAACATACAATACCCCCCCAACATTACAACCCACCACCCACATACCCCTAATCTAACCCAAACTCCCCTTAAAAAACCTAACACTAAGCCCCTGAAGATCTTCCTACCTTGTCTTCACCACGCCGGGTATCCCCGATCTGTCCAGAAGAGGGTCCGAAGTCTTCCTCCTATCCGACAAAAAGAGGTCCAGAAGAGGCTCCGAAGTCTTCATCCTATCCGGCAAGAAGAGGAGATCCGGACCGGCAAACATCTTCATCCAAGCGGCATCTTCTATCTTCTTCCATCCGGCGCGGAGCGGGACCATCTTGAAGCAGCCGACGCGGATCCATCCTCTTCTAATGACGTCCTAAGTCCGAATGAAGGTTCCTTTAAATGACGTCATCCAAGATGGCGTCCCTCGAATTCCGATTGGCTGATAGGATTCTATCAGCCAATCGGAATTAAGGTAGGAAAAATCTGATTGGCTGATTGAATCAGCCAATCAGATTCAAGTTCAATCGGATTGGCTGATCCAATCAGCCAATCAGATTAAGCTCGCATTCTATTGGCATTCTATTGGCTGTTAGGACCCCCTAACGCTGGTTTTGACGGCTAACACAGAACTCTTAATCTAGGCGTATGTCTTTTGAAATGGTGCTTTATAATAACAAATTAACACACTGTAGAATGCAAGCTGTGCAGGTCAGGACAATACCTATAACAGCGTAGGCTGTGTAAATGTACTGCTGGGTGATCGCGCTGGGTGAGGCGCTAATAATCAAGATGACCATCCCATGCTGCATGCGGCACTATGAGGGGTAAATCATATTGTCACACTCAATCTTCCCTATTAGAGGTGCACACTGCGCAGACGTGGGAGCGGAGGACACTGTGCAGCATGGTCACAACTCACACTGCCAAACACAGACCGCCTCTTGTATGCTTGTGTGCACATGTGTCTTCCTCACATGACACTGTCCCACCATTGTTACCTTGCAGAGGGGAGGTCACGAAAGATGTTGCTAGGGCTCCATCAACTGAGTTACCCGCTGTTAAAATATACCATGCACAGTAAACCAGCAGGTAAAGCAATACCCTCCCCTAGTGTAGCGTCCAACAGCGTAACACCACAGCGGCTTCTCAAACTCACCTAAAGCTGAGAGCGTCTACCACAGCTCCGTTTTCGGTGTATGGGGTGAGGACAGAGCGACGGAATTGACTCCGCCCACTATATTTTAGCCAACGGGCTGTTGAATTTGCTCTGTTATGTCAAGTAATAAAAAGAACACAATACTCACGTTAGCGATACAAAAAAACAACAGTGTCTAATGTTAATGTGGTGGTGATCGTGGTATTTCATCTGTGATGACCGCAATAGGAATTATAGCATTGTGTTTTATATCAGTTTATTATTTTTATGGTAATATATATATATATATATAAAGTTTCAGTGTTGGCAGAATCAACCAGAAAGACAGAGGCAGATCCGCTTTGACAGAGGCAGGAGGAGGAAGGAAGAGGCTTATTTATATTCACACACTCCGCTCCTCTTGGCAGTAAGAAGATTCCCCCTCCCCACCTGCAGCGTTATACGGACACACATACCCAGGCTAATCCAAGTGTCTATGAGCAGTGTCGGGCGGGGCCTGGTGTGTGAGGGAAGTTTAAACGGTGCCCGGTGCTACACTACACTGCAGCATTGGCTCTACTATCCAGGAAAACAGGTCAATTCAGTTAACTATTAACGTGCGCACATAATTGAATGTTTTCTCGGTTATTCTGTAGCTGTGCCATGAGAACGCACGTTAATAGTTAGGTGAATTGACCGGTTTTCCTGGATAGTAGAGCTAATGCTGTGCCGTGGTACCTGTGGGTTGGGGGTGCTCTGTGCTTCTTCAGATCAGTGACAGCTTGCCCTCCCCTCCCCTCCCCATCTTCCTTCCTCCCGAGTGATAGTGGGCAGCGGGAGCAAGGAACTTCTAGCTGAGGGGAAATAATGATATAGTGAGTGCACAGGGCGTGGAAGGCAAGAGGCAAGCAAAATCAGCTCAGTGCATCAGTGCCTGTGTATGTAATCATCACTACTGTGCAGCCTTTCACATCTGTGGATACAATGTTGCAATGCTGATGGTGCGCGAAAAAGTCGATCAGAGAGGACTGTGTAGTGAGGGAAATACAATAAAAATAAAACATTTCTCTCTAATCTCTGAGTATTAACTAAAGCACAGACCGTCATATTGCTGCATGCCCGGCACTCACTGCCTCTCAGTCTCTGTAACACACAGCGCACAGCATGGATGAGAAGCAGTGAGTGCCGGGTATGAACAGCTGTTAGCTGAAATTGCAGGAGCGCACAGGGACGAGACTACTAGACTGGAGAAAAGGATCCTGTACTAGTGCAAGCTTTTGGAAGACGTCAGAGAAGGAGGGGTCAGGCGGCCATTTCCAAACTGCCAGATGAGATCTAGTAAGTTTATTTTCTGCCAAAGTTTATTTAGATGAAAATTTGGCTACAGTTTACTGTAAAGATAGTTAGTTAACTAATCTAAATAAGTTAAAGTAATTTTTGGGTTGACTGTCCCTTTAATAAAATGACAATTTTCCATTGCTCTGTCTAAGCACTGAGCTTCGGTTTTACAGACAAATATAAGATAAGGAACACAATGAGATAAGCTTATTATCTGAAATTCAACCCATTGCAATAAGCTGTGTTTTGAAAGCACAAAACCAGCTACTTCATATATACAAATAAACTTGTGAATGCAATTTCACCTACATTTTATACTATGCAGCTTGAATAACAAGTCATTGAAAATACATTAATATAAAAACAATTTTACAGTGTATTCTCCCCACTAAGGGGTTGACCATTTATCAATCATATGTATGTTACATATATAACCTAACCATGTTTAGGAAACTTGTCTTATTTACCATTAAAATTCTACTTCTTTACTGTATCATAACCTGTATATATTTAAATATTTATTGCAAAAAACAGACCCAAATACTTTAGATATATTTAATGATAAACAGTTTATAACCTTTATTATATCTTTTCCACAAACTCCTTGCACAAATCTTGCAACTACAACATACTTAAATCAACCTATTAATCACATGCCAGAAAAACGCTCTCATATTTACTAGAGTGTGACTGAAAATCACACACATCATTGCATTTACAAAGTCCTTAGTTACTTCACTTGCAAAAACAATATAGGTAGGAGTGCTAAGCACTTTCCAACCTGGGTGCTAAGATTTTTAAAGTTTTTTTTAAAAAAATAATAATTTTGGAACAAACATTTTTTTTAACTTTTTTTTCTTTTCAGACCCCCAAGACTCACACTGTTGGAAAGGTTAGGCAATTACCTTTCCAACTATGGGTTTTGGGGGTCTGTAGCTGAGATACAGGCTTCTAAGCAGCATGCCCCCTGCTACTATACTTAACATTGTTAAGTATAAATAAAGTTGCGCTTGACGTCACCACACAAAACGGGAAGCCCCGGCGATGCCTGTCACTCTACAGGCACGATCGCCCGGGTAGGAGCGGGTGGGAACCCCCAGATCTCCCTCAAGGTGGGAGAGTGCTAGTGACGGCTCTGAGCCGTCATTAGCACCAGAGTAGGAAACTCTGTGATGGCTCAGAGCCGTCATTAGCACTCAAAGGGTTAAATCTCTCATCAGCTCATGCATAAAACAAATATCACTTAAAACTAAAAAAAAATGCTATTATTGGCACACAAAATGAAGAACATACATATGACTTTAAAACCAAGTTACAGCAATAACACTTCAAGCAAATCATTACAGCATCAGATTTCTTAGCTTAGAAACTCTGATAAACACACAGCTCTAGTCAGAAAACTCAGATAAAAACAAGCATCAAGACCAGCTTTCTTTATCAGCAATTGTATACAAAAATCATATCAACTCGCATACCTCAAATATTTCTCTCCCAGCATTTATTCTTAAGCACTTTTAACATACATTAAACTTTTAGTGACACAGGAAACACATTTTCATTTGGGTTTTAACATCCATAACCTTACTATTCTCAAAAATAAAACAGTTGTCCATCTGGCCAGGGCATACATCAACCAGAAGATTGCAGAGGGCAATTAATTTAGAGAGCTCAAAGGACCCAAATCTCTGCCACCTTAATTCTGGATCAAGGCCGAGAGTATAGGAGACCCAGAGCTCTGTGCACAAAGTATAAAGTCTATTTTTTATAACCAGGCAGTACTGAGTTTTCCCCAAAAACTTTAGCAAGGGGAGAGTCTTTATCTACTTTAAATAAGCCAGGATCCCGTTATCATATTCCTGATCCTTAATCCCTAATCAAGTCCCTGCAGTTACCGGACGAACACTTCCTCAACGTCTCTGACTAGCGGGGCCCGTGACTGGGACCAAAAAGAGGCCTGGGCATTTTAGGGCAAAGAGGCCCACTCTCCCTCCCCCTCCTGTTCATCATTTCTTATTTAACCATATACCAAACATGGTAAGCATAATACTTGTTTAAGTGAGAAAAACATTTAAAATTTCCAACACACAACCTCACTATAACATTGGGCCAGCCTGGCCTGCAGTGCTAATAGGGTGTTACCAACCTTTTCCTAAAAAAAATCTCCCTTTAAGAGTTGTGTATAAATTTATGTCTATTGAACAAATAATATTTTCTAAAAATGTCAAGTAGCTCCAGCGAGGTCTTTGAGTTGTGGCCACTGTTTTACCCACTCATCAGATGCCCCAAGCACACCACTGAGGACACAAGATCTTTGGCACAAATTATTTCTGCTTTTTTTCCCCCAGGGGTTGCATACAGGAATTACTTCCCTTAGTGAGATACATAGTTGTCAAGGGAAAATGTACCTTTAGAAAATAATGTGAAGAATATCTTAGTTTGGGCTGAAAGATCTCCATGTAAATGTCTTTTTAAACAAGCAGTGCTGCTCAGACACCCCCACATTTTAACTGTGCTACTTACTTGGAATGTTTAAATATA
>NC_069499.1:987661098-987688598 GCF_027579735.1 Bombina bombina | reverse complement strand
TCCCATACATAACAGCTCATGGACTCTTGCCACCTATGTGAAAGAAAACATAATTTATATCTTACCTGATAAATTCATTTCTTTCATGGGGTTGTTTTTTGGTTTAAATCACATCTTTTTTTCCTGTTCCTCATTTTGGCTTTTACTCCTTCTTAACAGTTCACCACTTGGCTATACCTTAAACTGAGATATGACTGAGGAGTGAGGAGTTTTATAGGCTTTTGGGGTTTTGGAAACTTTGCTTCTTCCTGGTAGGAATGTAAATCCCATAAGTAACAGCTCGTGGACTCTCGCCACCATAAAATAAATGAATTAATCAGGTAAGATATAAATTATGTTTTATACCTGTATCCCAATGCACTTGCAATTTTTTTCAGACTTGATTATTTATGAGCTATATACTTCTTTGATGTGGTGTTAATTTTTAATACCAGCTGCAAGGTTGTAACTTAATGCAGTAAAATGAAATTAAAATAATTGCCTTTTTGAGTTAACCAGTGTATATAAAAGGGATTATTGACCATAACACCTCTAATGAATCTCCACTACTTGAACTTTCACCATAATAAACTCTAAAGTACAGTACTACGATCTTGGGTGCTGGTCCCATCCTCATATCCCCACAATTAAAGTACACTTTTTTTGTGTTGTGTCCTATGATTCCTAGAGGCCAAAAAGCAAAATATATAATATGTTAACAAAATGCTGCCAATGGTTTTTGATCTGCAGCATTTGCAAGTTACAGAATTTGCTTTTATCTACCTGTAGGGAACATTTTACACAAAAAGTAGTGAAAAATATCTATTTAACCATAACATTTTGTCCTAGTGCCTAGCACACTCTTTATTGTGCTTAACGCCTATGCTGCAGTCTCACTATGATGTCACCATAGCAATGTTGCCCAACAGATAACAAAAAAGAAAAACTAATTTAAAAAAACACTAAGCCCTAAAAACTACCCCTCCCAAAGTGTTTTTATCTTTTTTTTTTTTTTTCTATATTTTTTTTTTATTGAGGCAAGGAAAAATGACAATAAACAACAAATATATCCAGTTACGACACAAGCTTAATGAATAAAACCAACCCAATCTCGTTCAAAAGGTACATAAAAATTTCAAGCATTAACAAATCAGTATAGTTACTCTATCGTTATATTCAGCTCGTAGTAGTAAGAATACTTGTAGGTAAAAATTTAAGCTACAGGAAGCGGAAAGTAAGGTAGTAGCAAAATAGCCTTTGATAAAGATTATAGTAAGATATCTGGGTTATGGGTTGTGAGTTGTACGATATAAAGAGTTAAAAGTAATATTTATTTATGTGTAATAGAAAGGGGTAACTGGTACATATACTAATGGTGCCTCATTTTATAACCTTCAGTATAAGAAAATAAGAATACTCCCTAACTTTGCTGTAAAAGGTAGTGTATCTATTTAGTGCAAGTGGAGGCAAGGTGGGGAGATTAATGTCAAGGTTTTATTTAGGGGGAGGGGGAGTCAGCGGGCCAGAGCCGCTCTAGTTAAGTAGGAGGGGGGGGGAGAAGGGGAAGGAGGGCGGAGCCGTTTAATACATCTGTCTAAGGTTTTTATTTTTTTTTGGTTTTTTTTAAGTCTTTAGGGAATTTAGTTACAGAGTAGGGGAGTGTGAGTTCTAATAAGAGTAAGTGTACTGGAGGGAGAATTGATATGTGCTGGGTGCAATGTAGTAGAGGTACCTGGATATAGATATTATAGTTATAAAATATAGAACTTAGTATAAATGCATAGGTATAACACACGCTAAACTCATCGAGAGAGGCATAAGTACATGTTGTATAACATTAACTGAGATATTGTGCTTAATTATATCCTAAATGTTATAATATTTGTCTCCAGAGAATAATAAATAGTCATAGTGAAATACAGATTCCATGGTAGCTAACTATCCACAAGCGGAGACATGAGACCTAGAGAGTACTAGAGCAATGTGAAATAGCTATGTCATGTGATATAAATATCTAAAAAAGGTAATATAAAGGACTTTAAACCATACATCATCTTAAGAGATACCATATCAGCAATGAGCTTTGCAAAGCTAGATAACGCTGTTTAGTGATAAATTTATCCTGTCTTATACTATGACATATGTCCAGCGCACTGCAGAAAGAGCCCATGCATCTAACTAAGGAAAGGATGGAAACGTATATGCCAGACAGTGCCTTCCCAGTTAGCACTGCCCAGCAACATCTAGTGATGCCTGCATGGAGACACTGCAGTGACCAGACAAAGTATCTCTAAAATTAAGGGAAATGTTTGGTAATATCAAAGCTCTACATATTTCACTAAAAAAAACAGACCAACTCTCTATCTAACTGAGGCATGTATAATAATGTGTATTCTATATAGTGGGGAGCTTTAAAAGAAAGAAGGTAGTAGCTTGTAAGCATAAAATGTTAGAAAAACTGTGGTAGGACAAACAGTAGCTTGGCATTAACAGGCTCAGGTCTAAATGGTAAGGAGAACCGTCTCAACAATAACTAAATAAACAAAACCAGTGCCCATGGGACTCCTCATCAGACAATTTAAATCTGTCATCATTAACAGTAACCTGTGGGGGTTGGGGAAAACTGAAAGCACTGCAGAAGTCACGTATAGAGTTTTCATCTGTTGTAGTGACAACAAACAGAAGAAGCATTGCAGCCTCTCATTAACCTATACCGCATAAGGTATCCAAGCTGCAAATGCCTGTCAATTCCCATAGCTCAAATGTCCAGCCGGTAAGGGTTAAGTCTTTGCCAGCCATAGTGCAGTTTGTGGAATCCAAAGGTGATAATCTCCCTGGGGGGATCTCAGCTGCAGGCCATCTAAAAATGTTAGACTTCTCCATATTTTGGTTTACTGTCAGCGGGACGTCACTGACTGACTCAGGGTGAGTTCTGGGCATAGGAGAGTTCTTATCAATATCGGAGCGCAGCCCAGGTTTCTCTCTAACAGGGCGCCGCTCCAAACAAGCATTCAAGTCAGGCACTGTGACTGCCTGTATCTCTAAGGTCCCTCCAGAGTAGTACGAGCTGACATCCAGATCAGAAGAGTACGGTCCGGTTTTGCTCCGTGTTCTTTCAGGGTCCAACAGAAGTAAAGTGAGCTCCTGCTTCACCGGGATCAGTCTGGGCTCTGAGTCCATTATAAACTTAGAGAGGGGAAATAGTTCAGCCAGTCTAGGCTCCTGACACTGCGACGCAACATCCCTCACTCTGGCTCTGCTTGATAGACATGGGTCTCCCTCACTCTGTGGAGCGTGACTGAGATCGCCGAAGTGGTGAAGTGCCTGTAGTTCTAGGGCCTTGAGTAGAGCCCGGATCTGTAAGTAGGAGTCTTCTGCCTTATTTGAGGAGGGTGTTTGGATAAGACTGAGCAGTGCGGCAGAGTAGAACAATGCTATACGATCGTCAGTTTCAGATTATCTACAGCCTGTCAGGGCTTCAAAATGGCGGCAGGATAGTAGGCCTCAGAGTGAGTTCAGGATTTACCGGCTACATCCAGAGTGCAGTTATTGTGACTGAGTGGTGAATTCTTCTCTGGAGAGTTTGATCTCAAACCATTTCCACATAGTCAGTGGAATGGCGCTAGCAGTTGGGTTTTTTGGAAAGTGAGCCAGAGAGCTCCTGTATAGTGCAGCCATTCCTCCCGGATGTCGGCTCCGCCCCCCGTGTTTTTATCTTAATCTACTTTCCAATGATGTCAAGAGATGTCTTCTTTCTTAAAGGGACATGATACCCACATTTAAGTGAAATCTCATGACATCACAACAAATCAATGCATGACCTCAGCACTGCTGATGCTGATTGGCTATTGTGTTTTTTTGGGCTATTGTGTGTTTTTTTTTTTTTTTCAACTTGCAGCTTTACAGCAGCTAAAGTATAAATGTTTACAGAACACTTACTCTGGTAAGCTGAAGAAGGTTTTTGGTAAAATATCTTCCCTTTTTACATAGAGATGTTCAGATGATATTTTCATGTCAGCTTTTTACAGTTATGCTGCTTCACTTTCAAATGATTTAGTATATGAGTATTATGTCCCTTTAATTAAAGACCTATTTCTAAATTGCATCAACACCTGGCCACTAAACAAAGGTCTGTTGCAGTCCTACTTCTCACCATAGTGTTTGCCATTTAACCCATTCAGAGTAACAGCTCATAAAGCCTGCCCAGGTTTCATCCTGTAAGGTGCATTAATGTTTGGAACTAGACCAGCTGATTACTGTCCCTATTGTTCATCTCGGTTGTTCATTAGAATATGTTGCATATGCATTATGTCATATTTATATGTTAGTGACAATAGCTCTGAAGGCTGTCTCCAGGAAGCTTCTACATTTCCAAAAATATAAAAGGCAACCATTTAGTTAACATTGGATTTAGTTGCTATCGTTCAAATTACAAAAAAAGCTTATATCTTTTTAAGCAAAGGATATCTTGTTTTCATCTAATTTTCTACTAGTTTATAGTTCTTTTTGCACCCAGCTATGTTCTCATACTAAGTCTATTTCTATATAAGTTGCAAGTGTTTGTTTGCTTCTACGGGTCTTACCTCTTCTATATATACGTGCTTGAAACCACAAATACTTTATTCATTTATTTCATAAAATAGCCGCCATGACACAAGATCAAAGAAAAGACATAAAGGCCAAATGTGATTTCCAGAGTACTGTAACAGGACATTTCACTGTGTGAACAATTGCAGCTTAAAAATGGGTCTCAAGGTTTTCAGTAGTCATTTTTATAATGTAGTCATTATTCTACTTTTAAGTGACATCATTTTTTTTGTATATTTTCCACTTCCACAGTTGGTTATGAAACTGAAAAAAAAATTAACAAAATGAGCTTTTAATTGGTGACTGCCCAGAAATGACCACAGACATTATTACATTTCCATCTTTCTGCCTCCCTACAGTAATGAGATAGATGTGAGTTATGATGGGCGCTTAAACCTACTACATGATGGGACTCTTATGATCCAGGACACACAAGAGTCTGACAAAGGAACCTACCAATGTGCTGCTAAAAATATTGCTGGGGAAGTACGGACTCAGGAGGCTGTTCTACGCTACTTTGAAAGCCGATGTAAGTAATTTAATTAAGAAATGGGCTAAAATGTTGACTCTGCTCCTTTACAAAGACTGCCACAAGCCTCTCTCTGGACTAGAGCCTATGCAAGTCACTAAAATTGAGACACCAGATAGAAACATAGATATTGAAGGCAGATAAGAGCCATAGGCCCAGAAAGTCAGCTCAATATTTCTTAAAAGAATAAACTTATCTAGTTAGTTAGGATAGCCTAATGCTTGTCCCAGGTGTTCTTAAAGTCCCCCACAGTGTTTGTCATTAATACCTCTTGTGGAAGTTTATTCTATGAATCAATCATCCTTATTAGTAGTTGGCCACTATGAATAGCTGTCAAGGAGTTTACAATCACTTTTGCATTACACTGGAACTTGCATTAAATAGGTGCTGGTGTATAGGCTATTAAACCTAACCATGACCCCACCAACAAACTTTAACCCTTACTGCTGCTCATGTGACCCCCTCATCTATTCAGACAAATTGTCATATTGGTGTTTGTTTTGTAATAATAGTTTGTACTATGTTTTTTGTATTAAGTTGTACTGTCTCTGCTGAGTTAGGTGTACAGTGTCTTTAAGGAGGCTTAAACAGATTCTAATCAGCCTGAACTACAGTAGTCTGTATTGCAGTATGGAGCTGCTTGTGTATTCTGCTTATATACTTAGTTTGCGTTTTATTGAGTCTTTTTTCTGTGCTATGTTTTGGCGCTTTATTGAACTTTTAGGCTTTTGCAGTTTGTGCTTCTGGTTTAAACTGCTTCTGTTTACATTTGATTCTAGGTACTCCTTCCTTTCTGGCTAGATTATGAGTGGTGAGCCAACTGTTACACATAAGCGATAAGGGATTTATCATGGTTTTTGAAGTAGTACGCGTATTACAATGCGTATTACGCATGTTTGAAGTAGTACGCGTATTACAAGTTGAAACATGTTCGCTTGAGTGCAATTTAATTTAAAGGGACAGTCTAGGCCAAAATAAACTTTCTTGATTCAGAAAGAGCATGTCATTTTAGACAATTTTCCAATTTACTTTTATCACCAATTTTTTCTTTGTTCTCTTGGCATTCTTAGTTGAAAGCTTAATCTAGGAGGTTCATATGCTAATTTCTTAGACGTTGAAGGCCACCTCTTTTCAGAATGCATTTGAACAGTTTTTCACCACTAGAGGGTGTTAGTTCACATATTTCATATAGATAACACTGTGCTAATTAGGTTAACCCCTTAATGACCACAGCACTTTTCCATTTTCTGTCCGTTTGGGACCAAGGCTATTTTTACATTTCTGCGGTGTTTGTGTTTAGCTGTAATTTTCCTCTTACTCATTTACTGTACCCACACATATTATATACCGTTTTTCTCGCCATTAAATGGACTTTCTAAAGATACCATTATTTTCATCATATCTTATAATTTACTATAAAAAAATTATAAAATATGAGGAAAAAATTGAAAAAAACACACTTTTTCTAACTTTGACCCCCAAAATCTGTTACACATCTACAACCACCAAAAAACACCCATGCTAAATAGTTTCTAAATTTTGTCCTGAGTTTAGAAATACCCAATGTTTACATGTTCTTTGCTTTTTTTGTAAGTTATAGGGCCATAAATACAAGTAGCACTTTGCTATTTCCAAACCATTATTTTTCAAAATTAGCGCTAGTTACATTAGAACACTAATATCTTTCAGGAATCTCTGAATATCCATTGACATGTATATATTTTTTTTTAGTAGACATCCCAAAGTATTCATCTAGGCCCATTTTGGTATATTTCATGCCACCATTTCACCACCAAATGCGATTAAATACAAAAAATCGTTCACTTTTTTTACTAATTTTTTCACAAACTTTTGGTTTCTCACTGAAATTATTTACAAACAGCTTGTGCAATTATGGCTTAAATGGTTGTAAATGCTTCTCTGGGATCCCCTTTGTTCAGAAATAGCAGACATATATGGCTTTGACGTTGCTTTTTAGTAATTAGAAGGCTGCTAAATGCCACTGTGCACTACACGTGTATTATGCCCAGCAGTGAAGGGGTTAATTATGGAGCATGTAGGGAGCTTTTAGGGATACTTTTAGCTTTAGTGTAGTGTAGTAGACAACCCCAAGTATTGATCTAGGCCAATTTTGGTATATTTCATGCCACCATTTCACCGCCAAATGCGATCAAATTAAAAAAATCGTGAAATTTTTCACAATTTTAGGTTTCTCACTGAAATCATTTACAAACAGCTTGTTCAATTATGGCACAAATGATTGTAAATGCTTCTCTGGGATCCCCTTTGTTCAGAAATAGCAGACATATATGGCTTTGGCGTTGCTTTTTGGTAATTAGAAGGCCGCCAAATGCCGCTGCATTTCACACGTGTATTATGGCTAGCAGTGAAGGGGTTAATTATGTAGCTTGCAGGGTTAATTTTAGCTTTAGTGTAGAGCTCAGCCTCCCACCTGAAACATGAGACCCCCTGATCCCTCCCAAACAGCTCTCTTCCCTCCGCCACCCCACAATTGTCCCCGCCATCTTAAGTACTGGCAGAAACTCTGCCAGTAGTAAAATAAAAGCTATACTTGGGCTTTTTGGGGGTTTTTTTGGGCATATTTACATATGCTGCTGTGTAGGATCCCCCCTTAGTCCCCAACCTCACTGATCCCCCTCCAAACAGCTCTCTAACCCTCCCCCTCTGCCTTAATGGGCGCCATCTTGGGTACTGGCAGCTGTCTGCCAGTACCCAATTTAGTAACAAATGTGCCTTTTTTTTTAAAAAAATTCCCTTTTCTGTAGTGTAGCTTTCCCCCCCCCCCCCCAAGACCAGCCCCCACCCCTTCCAGATCCCTTAGCTGTTTATATGTAATATTTTATTTTACAAATAATTTTAACCTTTCACAGCCTTATTTTTCCGTAGTGTAGCGGTTCCCTCCCGCTCCTGCCCCGTGCACGCGCCCGCCCGCCGCCCCCCGTGCACGCGCGCGCTCCCGTGCTCGCTCCCAGCGGTTCCGCCCCCGATCCCGCCCACCTTCTCTGCACTCGGCACATCGATGGCCGCCCACCCGCCTCCCAGACTTGCTCCCACCCACCAACGATACCGGCCACCGATGTCCGGTGCAGAGAGGGCCACAGAGTGGCTCTCTCTGTATCGGGTTGGCCAAGGGGGGTTATTGCAGGATGCCTCCATATCGAGGCATCACTGCAATAACCGGAAAGCAGCTGGAAGCGAGCAGGATCGCTTCCAGCTGCTTTCCAGACCAAGGACGTACGCCACTCGTCCTCGGTCATTAACTGTATTTTTTTTGAGGACGTGTGGCGTACGTCCTTGGTCATTAAGGGGTTAATATAACAGTGTTGGTTATGCAAAACTGAGGAATGGGTAATAAAGGGATTATTTTTCTTTTTTAAACAATAAAAAAGACAACGCAATAGCAGTTAGGGGTGTATTTATCATACCCCGGACTATAGCGAATCATGTCTGCCCTGCATCGCTAAATGCTGACAGCATATGCTATCGGCATTTAACATTGCACAAGCAATGTTGCCACCACCTGCACATTCGCAAGAAGGGGGTGTCAATCATCACAATCGTATCTGATCGGGATGATTGCTGTCCACCACCTCAGAGGTAGCAGATGAGTTAAGGAGCAGCGGTCGTAACTTAAGTTTCCAGTGAGCTGGAAACTTCAGAGGTAGATTGCAGCATCCGCTGCTTGATAAATCTACCCCTTAGTCTTAACTTCAAATGAGTAGTAGATTTTTTTTTCTGTCAAATTTCACAGTTATGTCTATTTCCACTCCTCCTGTATCATGTGACAGCCATCAGCCAATCACAAATGCATATTCGTCTGTGAATTCTTGCACTTGCTCAGTAGGAGCTGGAGACTCAAAAAGTGTAAATATAAAAAGACTGTGCACATTTTGTTAATGGAACTTAATGGAAAGTTGTTTAAAATCACATGCTCTCTCTGAATCATGAAACGTTAATTTTGCCTTGAGTGTCCCTTTAACACAGTTTCAGTATTCCAAGTTTGGCTTTTTGCACTCGACGGGTTAGCATGCGAGCGAAAAATTTTACTTTCTACTTGTAATACATGCACTACCCGATGCGCGCAAAAAGCGTATTTCTTGCAAGAGTTAACGCGCGAGCAGAAGCACAAACTACAGATTCACTTGTAATCTAGCCCTTCCTATTTTGACAATATGGATTTGTGTGTCTCTCGGTTTGACTAGATATTCCTTGAGATATTACTCTGACAATTTATATTGTATCTGTCTGAGATATTTTGACCTTATTGTTTAATAATGTACCCTCTACTTCCATGTCTGTATTATTTGTTATTTCCCTGAATATTCTGCCTTTTTTGTTATTCCAGCTCTTCTATATTTAAGTTCCAGTGTACCTGCTATGTTATGTGCAATGAGTGTTCCCCATTTGTGAAATTGAGCAGTATTGCATTCATCTGTATTATGTGAATAAACGTACTTAAAAGGCAGGGCCTTTTTTTTGGGACAGGTGAACCGCGCAACTGACCTTGGCACAAGGGGCGGTATACATCTTTCTGGTTATTTACCTGCACAGTTGGGATTTCAATACATTAATTTTTATTTTATGATTTATTTATTTTATTTTTATGATTTTAATGGGTGAAATGGTGGCCAGAGTACTCTTATAAACCACATGACCTGTAAGCATGTGCTGAGGGGACGTGACGGGGCAGCAGATGTTGACAGCGTTGTGTTCCCTCTGTCCGGCAGTACAGTGGCTCCTTAGTGCACCACAGACACATGTATCCTCAGAGGCACACGCATACTCATCTCATGCAAGCCCACACACCTCATATATTCTGCTCACACCTGTGCACACTTGGGTTTGCTTTTCCAGATGTCTAAGGCGCTGTCACACTCCTGGCTGGACTTTTTTGATCAAGAGGTCAGGCCCTGGCTACCTCATGTACATCTCAAAAGTCCAGCTAATCCAGCACACAGGATATATGCACGTCAACCCAGGGCTACTGCCACTGAAGCACAAACAATGATAAAGAACAAAGAGATGGGTGACAGAATCAAAAGCTTAATTTTATTTTATAAAGAGAACCAAAATAGAGATGTTTCAGGAGCCAATCCCTTAGTCATGCTATTACAAGCATTTCACCTGTTGTGACTTATATACACTCTTACCACTAGGTGGCGCTACAGACATAGTAACCATTTCATTACTTATTTAAACATTGCTTTTTCTTTTTTACATTATTACATAAAAATCATCTAGATAACATTCTAGTGGTTTAGCAATACAGCTATTAAATCAAACCTTATCTATAGAAGCAGATAGCAAATAACTAGCCTGTTACTTAAAAATAGCATATACAGTCATAGAAATATAGACAAATTCCAATCCTTATTAATACCTCCTGGTTCAAGGGTCCCCAATTCATATATCCAAAATGATTCCCTTTGTCTTAGTAACAGTTCTCTATCTCCACCACTTTGTGGTATGAATTTATTTGGAAGCGTAATTGGCTTATAGTGTGGCCTGCATTTAAAAAAACTATTAGATACAGAGGCTTTTACATTTTTTGTTCTTATATTGCTTTTATGTTCAATCATTCTTTCTCTTGCTGTCCTACTAGGTCTCTCCGATATAAATTTTCCCACACGGACACGTCACCATGTAAATAATATATGTAGTTAGACACGTATAGAACCTTTTTATAATGTATTACTTCCTATGATGAGGGTGATAGAAAACTTAGCCTTTCGTCATGTTGCTGCAACATGAGCACCCAAGGCAGGGGTAACAACCATGATTTGTACTGGTCATAGAACTCTGGCTATATTTTTTTTACTGCCTAGGTCAGCTCTAACTATTTTTTCTTGCAAATTTTTTCCTTTCTTATTTGCTGGTATCTTTGAATTCAAGGATGTTAGGGTTACACCTAGAAAGAATGTGCAAGTGTTTCTTAATGATGCGTAATACATATTTACTTTGTGTATTGAATTCTGACACAAATGTTAATCTTTTTTCTTTATCTTTTATTTTTTGGCCCAATTAAATCAGATCTAGGAATAGTATTAATTTGCTCAATTTCCTTATCAATCAATTTCTTTGGATATCCACAAGCTAAAAATCTGTCACCCATTTCTTTTAATCTTTGATCAGCAAGTTTCTCATCTGAAACAATTTTGCGGACTCGCAACAATTGGCTATGGGGGAGGGATTTAAGTAGTGATGGTGGGTGGGCTTTTTTCATAGTGTAACATACTGTTTCTATCAGTCTCTCTCTTGAACAGATCTGTTTTTAATAAATTGCCTTCTTTAATGACTCTGCCATGCAGGAAGTCTAGGTACTCCTTGCTCCAGTTCAATTTAAATTTAATGTGCCTAGTTGCAGCATTCAAATCTTCAACAAAGTTTGTTAGGGTTTCAATGTTGCCCAACCATACCCCGAAAATGTCATTGATATAGCGCTACCTTGTGGCACCATATCGAATGCACATCTCATTTGGGTAAATACATTTTTCTTCATACATGTTGATAAACATGTTTGCATAGTTTGGGGTGACATTGGAACCCATGGCAGTTCCTTTTAACTGCAAAAAGAAATCATATTGGAACAGAAAATAATTGTCATATAGGATAACATAGTAACATAGTAGATAAGGTTGAAAAAAGACTGAAGTCCATCGAGTTCAACCTATACAAATCTAAAATACTTACAAAAAGCTCCAGTTAAGCTTAAATAACCCCATTAAAATGTGACCCATTTAATACTAGCAATCATATCCATGAATTTTGTTTATATACAGAAATGTATCCAGACTATTTTTAAATGTATCTATGGTATTGGCATTCACTACCTCCTTTGGTAATGAGTTCCACAATTTTATTGCTCTTACAGTGAAAAAACGTTTCCGTTGCAGGAGATTAAATCTCCTTTCCTCCAACCTTAAATTATGACCTCTTGTCAGAACCAATTTTCTTGGAATAAAAAGAGCTTCTGCCATCTCTGTATATGGGCCTTGAATATATTTATATAAAGTAATCATGTCACCTCTCAAGCGCCTTTTTTCTAAAGAGAACAGACCCAGTTTGGCTAGCCTCTCCTCATAGGTTAATTTCTCCAATCCCCTTATTAGCTTTGTGGCCCTTCTCTGAACTTTTTCTAGTTCTGCAATATCTTTTTTAGCAATCGGTCCCCAGAACTGCACTCCAAACTCAAGGTGAGGTCTTACCAGGGATTTATATAATGACAGAATTATGCTTTCCTCCCTTGAATCAATGCCTCTTTTAATACATGCTAGTATCTTATTAGCCTTTGAAGCCGCTGCCCTGCATTGTGCACTCATCTTTAGCTTGTTATCTATTACTACTCCCAAATCCCTTTCCTCCTGTGTTTGGCTAAGTCTTGTCCCATTTAAAAAATACATAGCCTGCTTATTTTTACTTCCAAAATGTAGAACCTTACATTTTTCCGTATTAAATCTCATTTTCCATTCACTTGCCCATAATATTTAGTAATTGCAGAAAAAAGTAAATTTGACTATTTTTTTTATTTATCATCAGATTTTAATACAACACTAATTGAATCCATACCACTGTTGTGGGTTATAGATGTATATAGACGTTCTACATCCAGACTGTATAAGATAAATTGATCTGTTGGGAGTTGTAAATCAAGCTTGTCAAGAAAGTCTCCAGTGTCTTTTAAAAAAGAGTTGGATTTTCCAATGAATGGGCGAAGGATTCTATCTAAAAATATAGAAATATTAGTAAATATAGGGTTGGTGCTGGCAACTATGGGACGGCCTGGGGGGGTATCTAAGTTTTAATGAACTTTTGGAAGCGTATATATCATTGGTGTGTATGGGGTTTCAGTTCTCAAAAAATTACTTTACCGATAATATTATGTTTTTCTGCTATTTTCACAACCATATTTATTTTCTTCTGTATCTGCAATATTGGGTTGTAGTCTAATTTCTTATAAACATTTTAGTTTTTCAATTGTGTTCTAATTTTCAAATTTCATCAATGTAATAGTCTTTGTTAAGAAAAACTATTGCCCCTCCCTTGTCGGCTCTTTTAAAAATGATGTCTGACTTTTCTTGTAAAGACTGAAGTGCTTTTATCCGTGTTACAGGAAAATTCGTTTCAGTTCTTCTTTTTAGTAGCTAACTTTTTTGTTTTAATTTGTGACTTTTCTATATCGTTCTGCACTAAAGATACATATGTTTCAATGCTATGATTAGTAGCTGGTGGAATATAACGACTATTTTTCCTTAATCCTAGTTCTTTTAAATGGATTGTTGGACTCTCATTATAACATGCTTAAGATGGGGCTGAATTATCAAGCTGCTTCATAATTTGTCCACCTGCTCTGAGGCCACGGACATCAATCTGCCCGATCCTATATGATCGTGCTGATTTACACCCCCTGCTAGCGGCTGATTGGCTGCGAATCTGCAGGGGGCGGTATTGCACAAGCAGTTCACAAGAACTACTTGTGTAATGATAAATGCCGACAGCATATGCTGTCGGCGTTTATCGATGTGCGGCGGACATGATATGCTACATTGTATCATGTCTGCTCGCACATTAATAAATTGGCCCCGATGACTCAAAGCATATAGTCTTTAACCTTAGATTACGAAAAAATCTGTATAGATCTTTCTGAAGTTGAAAAAAGTTAGTCTTTTTTTGGGCAACATGAAAGCACTTTGTTTAGAACTATCAGTTCATCATTGGTCAGTTCATGACAGGAGATGTTTAACACATTATTTTCAGTGTAACAGTGTTCCGCTTTAGCAAGCTCAGTAAAGATTAAATCTCTCACCTCCAACTGTGTACTCTCTTGATTTATTGCTTGAACACTTTCCCAATGCAAATTCTGCTGGTTTCTCACGGACGCCGAGTCGACTGCAGTTGCCGACCATGGCCTCTCTTGTTGCTTGTATTTTGGTTTGTGCTTGCGCCCTCTGCGTCTTTTTCAGAGCCTGATTCCCCCGGGCGATGTTTCCAATGATTTGCTGCTGCCGCTCTTGCCTTGATTGCGGCCTTGGCGTCTGCCTGTTGTGAAGGGGTTTCTGCGTCTTGAGCGCTCTGGGTCATAGCGAAACTTTTAGACCCGGCCTGATGAGTAGTCCTGCTCATCTCAAGCGAATTTTAGGTGTTTACGATCCTCAATGATTTTCTTTAGTTCAGGGAACTTTTTATTGGTATCCACAAGTTTATCGAAATCCTCTAGGGGCAAACTTATTTTTAAATCCTTCTCTATTTCTGATATCTTTTTCTGCTGATCCTCAATCCAGTGGCGTATTTAGGTTGTGTGCTGCCCTAGGCACTTAAAATTCTGCTGAATTTAGTAACTAAACAGCAGCAGATCAGGTTCTCTGGCCTCTTAAAACAATTCATCATGACACACACACGGTAACTGATGCTATGGTTATAACCAGTTACCAGAATAAACAGAGGGAGGCTCAGTGACATAGAGAGAGGGCTAAGGGCTCCCTCCTGTACTGTCTGTTATCAGTCTGACTCTGTATAGTGAAAGTGTTGGCTGTCACCCCGGTATCTGCACACTATTCTTACCTCACTCCGGTTCTGAACTCTGCTACACCAGGTACACTGAATCCCATTTCCCTTCTCAGCTCACAAAACTTCAAACTCTTCCACTGTCTGTCTGTGTCGGTCTGCAGCACAGTCACAGGCTCTCTGAGATTCAGCTATGTCCTGTACCGTCTCTAGTCCTCCAAGGCGGCTCTCTGCTGCGTCACGTGTCTAGTCTCACAGTGAGTCAGTGGTCACATGATCTCATCTGTCACTCACTGAGTCACTGTTACTTACGGCCTGCCGGGTACCGCTGCTGCTGGGGTCATGGGGAGACTGCCTGCGTGCCTGCTGCCAGTGATCACGTGTGTGCACGTGTGTGTTGCTCCCAGTCCCTCCAGTGTGGCATGTGAGGCGGGTGCTGGGGTGGAAGTAGTAAAACGTCAAGTGACGTCGGCAAAAGTCGGGTCCTGTGACCGCAGAACGGCAATTTTTTTCTTTTTTAATATTATAAATTAACAATTAATTAACCGTGCCAACCTTGCCAACATAGTGCCAGTGCCGCCCCCTCAAATCTGACGATCTAGGCACCGGCCTTGTTGGCCTCTGCATAAATACACCCCTGCCTCAATCTCTTTATTTAGGCATTCAACTGTAAGCACAATGATATCCATAGAGCACTTATTTAGGATCTGTTCAAATGTGTTGCAGTATTCTAGGTTATCTCTCATGAGTGTAGGTTGAGCTCTCATCCGCAGGCCCCTAGGGATATGTTTCACTCTGTGGTATTCCACCAAGTTGTTGACATGGCTTTTGATGATGTCAACCATCTCTTTGTTCTTTACCTCATGTACATCCCCATCCCAGCGGAGGAAACTGTCCAGCAACCGCAGGCCTAGATTTGGAGTTCGGCGGTAGCCGTCAAAACCAGCGTTAGAGGCTCCTAACGCTGGTTTTGGCCGCCCGCTGGTATTTGGAGTCAGTGATTAAAGGGTCTAACGCTCACTTTTCAGCCACGACTTTTCCATACCGCAGATCCCCCTACGCCATTTGCGTAGCCTATCTTTTCAATGGGATCTTTCTAACGCTGGTATTTAGAGTCGTTTCTGAAGTGAGCGTTAGAGCTCTAACGACAAGATTCCAGCCGCCTGAAAATAGCAGGAGTTAAGAGCTTTCTGGCTAACGCCGGTTTATAAAGCTCTTAACTACTGTACCCTAAAGTACACTAACACCCATAAACTACCTATGTACCCCTAAACCGAGCTCCCCCCACATCGCCGCCACTCGATTAAAATTTTTAACCCCTAATCTGCCGACCGCCACCTACGTTATACTTATGTACCCCTAATCTGCTGCCCCTAACCCCGCCGACCCCTATATTATATTTCTTAACCCCTAACTTGCCCCCCACAACGTCGCCGCAAGCTACTTAAAATAATTAACCCCTAATCTTCCGACCGCAAATCGCCGCCACCTACGTTATCCCTATGTACCCCTAATCTGCTACCCCTAACACCGCCGACCCCTATATTATATTTATTAACCCCTAATCTGCCCCCCTCAACGTCGCCGACACCTGCCTACACTTATTAACCCCTAATCTGCCGAGCGGAGCTCACCGCTATTCTAATAAATGTATTAACCCCTAAAGCTAAGTCTAACCCTAACACTAACACCCCCCTAAGTTAAATATAATTTTTATCTAACAAAATAAATTAACTCTTATTAAATAAATGATTCCTATTTAAAGCTAAATACTTACCTGTAAAATACATCCTAATATAGCTACAATATAAATTATAATTATATTATAGCTATTTTAGGATTAATATTTATTTTACAGGTAACTTTGTAATTATTTTAACCAGGTACAATAGCTATTAAATAGTTAAGAACTATTTAATAGTTACCTAGTTAAAATAATAACAAAATTACCTGTAAAATAAGTCCTAACCTAAGTTATAATTAAACCTAACACTACCCTATCAATAAAATAATTAAATAAACTACCTACAATTACCTACAATTAACCTAACACTACACTATCAATAAATTAATTAAACACAATTCCTACAAATAAATACAATTAAATAAACTAGCTAAAGTACAAAAAATAAAAAAGATCTAAGTTACAGAAAATAAAAAAATATTTACAAACATAATAAAAATATTACAACAATTTTAAACTAATTACACCTACTCTAAGCCCCCTAATAAAATAACAAAGCCCCCCAAAATAAAAAATTCCCTACCCTATTCTAAATTTAAAAAGTTACAAGCTCTTTTACCTTACCAGCCCTGAACAGGGCCCTTTGCGGGGCATGCCCCAAGAATTTCAGCTCTTTTGCCTGTAAAAGAATAAATACAATACCCCCCCCCAACATTACAACCCACCACCCACATACCCCTAATCTAACCCAAACCCCCCTTAAATAAACCTAACACTAAGCCCCTGAAGATCTTCCTACCTTGTCTTCACCATACCAGGTTCACCGATCCGTCCTGAAGAGCTCCTCCGATGTCCTGATCCAAGCCCAAGCGGGGGCTGAAGAGGTCCATGATCCGGTCAAAGTCTTCATCCAAGCGGGGCAGAAGAGGATCTTCCATCCGATTGAAGTCATCATCCAGGCGGCATCTTCGATCTTCTTCCATCCGGAGCGAAGCGGCAGGATCCTGAAGACATCCAGCGCGGAACATCCATCCGGACCGACGACTGAACGACGAATGACTGTTCCTTTAAGGGACGTCATCCAAGATGGCGTCCCTCGAATTCCAATTGGCTGATAGGATTCTATCAGCCAATCGGAATTAAGGTAGGAATTTTCTGATTGGCTGATGGAATCAGCCAATCAGAATCAAGTTCAATCCGATTGGCTGATCCAATCAGCCAATCAGATTGAGCTCGCATTCTATTGGCTGTTCCGATCAGCCAATAGAATGCGAGCTCAATCTGATTGGCTGATTGGATCGGCCAATCGGATTGAACTAGATTCTGATTGGCTGATTCCATCAGCCAATCAGAAAATTCCTACCTTAATTCCGATTGGCTGATAGAATCCTATCAGCCAATCGGAATTCGAGGGACGCCATCTTGGATGACGTCCCTTAAAGGAACAGTCATTCGTCGTTCAGTCGTCGGTCCGGATGGATGTTCCGCGCTGGATGTCTTCAGGATCCTGCCGCTTCGCTCCGGATGGAAGAAGATCGAAGATGCCACCTGGATGATGACTTCAATTGGATGGAAGATCCTCTTCTGCCCCGCTTGGATGAAGACTTTGACCGGATCATGGACCTCTTCAGCCCCCGCTTGGGCTTGGATCAGGACATCGGAGGAGCTCTTCAGGACGGATCGGTGAACCTGGTATGGTGAAGACAAGGTAGGAAGATCTTCAGGGGCTTAGTGTTAGGTTTATTTAAGGGGGGTTTGGGTTAGATTAGGGGTATGTGGGTGGTGGGTTGTAATGTTGGGGGGGGGGGGTATTGTATTTATTCTTTTACAGGCAAAAGAGCTGAAATTCTTGGGGCATGCCCCGCAAAGGGCCCTGTTCAGGGCTGGTAAGGTAAAAGAGCTTGTAACTTTTTTAATTTAGAATAGGGTAGGGAATTTTTTATTTTGGGGGGCTTTGTTATTTTATTAGGGGGCTTAGAGTAGGTGTAATTAGTTTAAAATTGTTGTAATATTTTTATTATGTTTGTAAATATTTTTTTATTTTCTGTAACATAGATCTTTTTTATTTTTTGTACTTTAGCTAGTTTATTTAATTGTATTTATTTGTAGGAATTGTATTTAATTAATTTATTGATAGTGTAGTGTTAGGTTAATTGTAGGTAATTGTAGGTAGTTTATTTAATTAATTTATTGATAGGGTAGTGTTAGGTTTAATTATATCTTAGGTTAGGACTTATTTTACAGGTAATTTTGTTATTATTTTAACTAGGTAACTATTAAATAGTTCTTAACTATTTAATAGCTATTGTACCTGGTTAAAATAATTACAAAGTTACCTGTAAAATAAATATTAATCCTAAAATAGCTATAATATAATTATAATTTATATTGTAGCTATATTAGGATGTATTTTACAGGTAAGTATTTAGCTTTAAATAGGAATCATTTATTTAATAAGAGTTAATTTATTTCGTTAGATAAAAATTATATTTAACTTAGGGGGGTGTTAGTGTTAGGGTTAGACTTAGCTTTAGGGGTTAATACATTTATTAGAATAGCGGTGAGCTCCGGTCGGCAGATTAGGGGTTAATAATTGAAGTTAGGTGTCGGCGATGTTAGGGAGGGCAGATTAGGGGTTAATACTATTTATGATAGGGTTAGTGAGGCGGATTAGGGGTTAATAACTTTATTATAGTAGCGCTCAGGTCCGCTCGGCAGATTAGGGGTTAATAAGTGTAGGCAGGTGTCGGCGACGTTGAGGGGGGCAGATTAGGGGTTAATAAATATAATATAGGGGTCGGCGATGTTAGGGCAGCAGATTAGGGGTACATATGGATAACGTAGGTTGCGGCGGTTTACGGAGCGGCAGATTAGGGGTTTAAAAAAATATGCAGGGGTCAGCGATAGCGGGGGCGGCAGATTAGGGGTTAATAAGTGTAAGGTTAGGGGTGTTTAGACTCGGGGTACATGTTAGAGTGTTAGGTGCAGACGTAGGAAGTGTTTCCCCATAGGAAACAATGGGGCTGCGTTAGGAGCTGAACGCTGCTTTTTTGCAGGTGTTAGGTTTTTTTTCAGCTCAAACAGCCCCATTGTTTCCTATGGGAGAATCGTGCACGAGCACGTTTTTGAGGCCGGCCGCGTCCGTAAGAAACTCTGGTATCGAGAGTTGCATTTGCAGTAAAAATGCTCTACGCTCCTTTTTTGGAGCCTAACGCAGCATTTGATTAAACTCTCGATACCAGAGTTAAATTTATGGTGCGGCCAGAAAAAAGCCCGCGGAGCGTTAGCAGCCCTTTTACCGCCGAACTCCAAATCTAGGCCATAGTTTGTCCGGCTCTGTGGAGAGCGTGAGTGGGTGTGTGTCTGAATCACGTGTGCTGGTCATTAACATTGGAGGAACTATTGGTATGATGTACCAGAATGAGGGTGAGTGGGCTTCTGTGGCACACTGTCACTGTAAGATTGTCCTTAGCAGTGTCCCCACTCATGTCATGTACCATTGTGTTTGTGACATTCCCATAAGTGTGTCATTGTCCCTGTGTCTTGTGTGTGAGCTGTCCCTTGTATGTCAGTGACACTTCCATCAGTGTCATTATTCCTGTGTTTTGTATGTGAACTGTGTCATCTGTGTGTCAGTTACACTTCCACTAGTGTGTCATTGTCACTGTGTTTTGTATGTGAGCTGTGTCCCCTGTGTATCAGTGACACTTCCACTAGTGTGTCATTGTCCCTGTGTCTTGCATGTGAGCTGTGTCCCCTGTGTGTCAGTGATACTTCCACTAGTGTGTCATTGTCAATGTGTTTTGTATGCGAGCTGTGTCCCCTTTGTGTCGGTGACACTTACACTAGTGTGTCATTGTCCCTGTGTTTTTGTATGAGAGCTGCTGTGTTCCCTGTGTGTCAGTAGCACTTCCACTACTGTAGCATTGTCCCTGTGTCTTGCATGTGAACTGTGTTCCCTGTGTGTCAGTGACACTTCCACTAGGGTGTAATTGTCCTGTGTCTGGTATGTTCCCTGTGTTCCCTGGGTGTCAGTGACGTTTCCACTAGTATGTGATTGTTACTGTGTTTTGTATGTGAACTGTGCCCCCCTGTGTGTCTGTGACATTCCTACTGGTGTGATTGTTCTTGTGTTTTCTATCTAAGCTGTGTCCCCCTGTGTGTCTGTGACATTCCTACTGGTGTGTGATTGTCCCTGTGTTTTATATCTAAGCTGTTTCCCCCTTTGTGTCGGTGAGGTTCCTAATAGTGTGTGGTTGTTTATTTGCACTTTTGGCACATGGGAGCAAGATTCTCTAGAAATTGCCCTGCTTAAATTTTGAGAGGTCAGTTTCCAAGTTCAGTAATATCACTCTCTTACAGATGTCTCCTAGTTTGCTACTGTCTGTTTAAAGTACTTTAGTATTTTGGTTACCACCTCAAAATAGTCCAAATGTGTGCTAAATATCTAGAGGAATGAGGATTACAAAAAAACTTACCAGAAAGGAAACACTGCATCTACAATTGATAGAGAACTTGTTTTATGCAAGCTTTGGTTCATTACCTTCTATAGCAGTTCTACACACTGCTTCTGACTATCCATCAGCACATATTGTGGCAAAGATCCCCCTGCACTATCTACTCTGCCCCTGGAGAGGTTAAGCTGGTACACCTGAAGATACCAGACAGCTCCTACCAGTACATAAGTTATTGTGAGTACCCATTTGGCTTTTTTTCTTTGATTTCACATATATGGATATATTGATGCACACATGAGGCGCCCCTCTTGTTCTTTATTATTATCTAACCACCTCAAAATAACCTAACTGTGCTTACTCTATCCGCCATGATAATTCATCCCAGTTGCAATACTGTATAATGGCTGACCCTCCTGTGCAATTATCCCTAACAATAACCTTTAGACACTGCAATACCTTATAATGGCTTACAAATCCTCGCCAGTGAAATTAATTCTGACTGTAAAATGTCCCTTAACTCATTACCTATAGTTTACCTATAGTTTATTACCTGATCCTTCATAAACACAATTAACCCTAACAATGCCCTTTCTCAATTGCTAGCTCCCTTAATTCAACCATCCCTCACACCATACCATTCTAAGTTTTAAAAATCTATACATTGTATATACAGAAAGAAAAGCTCAGCTCAGTATCTTGTTATTTGAAGGGTCACCACCTGAGAGCAGCTTCTTTTAGCCCAATTGTGCCTATCACAGATGAGAACTTTCCTGCAGTATATCAATCTGATCTCACATAAAAAAGCTAGTCCAGCCCCAAAATACAAGGCAGTCCTCCTCTGAATGAGGAACATGGCAATTCCACACAATTGTGTTGGCTTTCTGTCTGCCTCGTTAGAAAGGTGCAGCTATTACCCTCTAGACGCATAGGGCAGAGAGCCCATGCCTCATTTCTCTATCACCCTTAAGGAGATTTTCATCAGGGTAATAATAAAATATACCAATATAATATGTGACATAAAGTGCATATAAAAAACAATTAAAAGCAGAATACAATGTCTGATTTCATAAAACCAATAATGTTTTTTTCCTTTTTCTCTCAATCCACAACTCCACCTTAAGAGATAAGAGAGAGAGAAATGCAAAATAGTGCAATCAAGTTTGACTTTTCATATAATTCCAAGCCACTTCATAGAGTATTACTCACGTGATACTGATTAGGAGCTTTCTGGCAAATCTCAAACCAATACAGCAGTGTTATGTTTGGCACATAGCCAGCCACACTCTCGGTATAAGTAGAAATGGTTTAATTATTAAAAACACATACAGAGCTCACCAAATACAAGCACATCAGAGCATATACACGGGGTATAATAGTGTCCTATAAACCTCAAGAATAGGGTCCAAAACATTTCCTTAATGCTCAGTAATCCCTTCACAGTGCAGCATCTTATTTTAGCCCCATTTGCCTTTCAGAGACCCCACCTAAAGGAGGCAGTCCAGTACTGAAATACCAGGCAATTCTCTTCTGAATGAGGAACATGGCAAAACCCAGACAAACAATTTTGCCCATCAGCAAGAAGCCTCCTAATCTTGAACTTCCTTGCCACACTGATTTTACAAAGCATTCCTCCTCTGTCTATAGATTTATAAACAACTGTATATGATTAATCAACTGAGCCAGCTAGTATTGTGAATGGGTAGGATAATTATCAAAACTGAGCCCACTCTTCTAAATGATTAATGCAATTTGTATGTGCCTATAAGCATAGTATGTACTTCCATGCTCCCAATTCTCTATGAATGCATTAGTCTTTGTTGTACATCACAAGATTAGTACAAAGAAAGAACAATTCAGACTAGATCTTAAAATTTAAATTGATTCTGCTACCCTTTAAAATAGTCTTGTTCAGAGTTTTTAAAGAAGAGATAAGAATGGAATTTTTTTTATACACTTAAATCCTTGGTGATTAAATGTTATAAACTCTTCTAATATATATATTTTTTTTTTAAATAACGTCAGTTTTAGCCAAATGTATAACATTTATTTATGCTTGTGCCACAAACCTAAATTTACAAACGGACTTATAAACATGCTCATTGGATCTTCGCAGTGAGACAGCTGCAGTGATGTAGGAAGGTTCCTTGACTTTACTGTGCTTATTTATGGCTAATCAAACAGCTAGACACTTTGTTATATGTCCTTTAGCAGGACAAGGAGACAGGTAAATGGTAAGAGGGGTGTTCAACAAGCAAAAAGCTGAAATAAGTGAAAGGAAATTACTATATATTGTATTGTGCCAACTTTATTTAGCACCTCAAATTTGTAAGGTCTAAATTACCCCTGGTGGGAGCACGGATTCATTTTTCACCGTAACAGCACACAGCATGTGTTGTAAGATACCTCTATGGATTAGATATAACATAGAAAGAAGTGGGTGGGGGGGATGAAGCACTACATAACTGTGTTGTGGTTTCCAGGCCTTTGGTTGGATAAACTTTATTTTATTTTTATTTTTTTAAATATTGTCCATAAAGGATATTTTAATCTGACAAAATGCACTATGTATGTGAAACTGCATGTTATAATGACCAGAAGTAACAATTGAGATAGAAACTTCTTAGACAAAGTGTTTCTATTTGGATAACTTTACGTATTTCATATGAATAATGACCTATTTGTATAGCTTTACAGTCAGTATTGTGTTTAAGAAAAGGCAGTTATATAAAGTATTTTAAACATGAAACTTGCTTAACTAGTTATATTAGTTTGAGAAATGATCTACCCTTCTTAGATGGATTGCTTAGACAGCTGGAAATATCCCTCTATGTTAGAGGTGCCCGTATATAGGATTGATGATAAAAGATTCTCCTGCTTAGAGAGAAATGATAGTGCAGAGTCAGACCTCACAGGGGCTGAGCTCACTGGATGCTAAAAGAAAATGGACAAAACCTGGAAGTCCCAGAGAGATAAGAGATGCCTCCTATAAAGCTCTCTGATCAGATGAGATGATATAAAATGATCATTGAGCACTGAGAGATATCTCAAATGATTCTAGAAATTAACATTTTGTTATAGTTCTTTAAGGGTCATTCCCTGCATTTCTGTGTGTAAAGGGTAAAAGAAAGCCCAGTGCAGTATAGCAATGCATAACATGAGAGTTTTCTTAAATTTACATTTTGTGTTTTATATTCTATTTTACTTTACACATCAGATTGGGTCCTTTAAGTTTCATTACATTTATGCTTTATTTTCTATTTTGCATGTTAATGCATTTAGGTTATGTATACAGCAGAGGTTTAACAAATTCTGATTATGCTATGAATGTTTCTGTGTTACTTTAACAAATCATACTTTGCATGTATCGTTTACAAATTACATTGCACTTTGTAATTGTTCTGACAGCTTCAGAAAGTAGGAGGGACAGGGGAGTTCCCAGGGTATGTCTGACGCTCTCTCACAAGTCTCATAAAATTCTGTAAGCATTTTATACAAGCTGGTCTCACTGTTGTATCTCACCAGCTGTATTCAGATGACGTTTGCTCAAAATTCACAATATACTTATTTAACTAACAGAAAAGTACTATATACTAAATTATAGACAAAGGCAAATAAAATTGTGGTGAAACTATTTCAGTTTAATTTGTATTTGCTGCAAATTGAGACTTTAGCTCAGTCCCAGTTGTTCTCCTGTTAACTTCACTCTCCTTTGACTCTCCATCTCTCTGGGACTACCAGGTTACACACTTTTTCTTTTAGAATTCAATGAGTTTAGTGCCTGTAAAATCTCTTCTAAACTAGAGAATCTTTTATTAGCAAACCCATAGAAAGTAATGAAGCTCTCTGGGAAACTGAAGTTGTGAGTTTTATTTTAAATAGAACAAATACAAAGTGCAATTTGTAAAAGATACACATAAATATACAAAGTATGGCCCTAATTGGTTCAAATTTACACAGAAACAGTATAATCAGAATTTGTAAACTCACAATCGTAAAACACTGCAGTACATAAGATACAGGTGAAACTCGAAAAATTAGAATATTGTGCAAAAGTTTCACTAATGCAACTTAAAAGGTGAAACTAATATATGAGACTCATTACATGCAAAGCAAGATAGTTCAAGCCGTGATTTGTCATAATTGTGATGATTATGGCTTACAGCTCATGAAAACCCCAAATCCACAATCTCAGAAAATTAGAATATTTTGAAAAGGTGCAATATTCTAGGCTCAAAGTGTCCCACTCTAATCAGCTACTTAAGCCATAACACATGCAAAGGGTTCCTGAGCCTTTAAATGGTCTCTCAGTCTGGTTCAGTAGGAATCACAATCATGGGAAAGACTGCTGACCTGACAGTTGTGCAGAAAACCATCATTGACACCCTCCATAAGGAGGGAAAGCCTCAAAAGGTTATTGCAAAAGAAGTTGGATGTTCCCAAAGTGCTGTATCAAAGCACATTAATAGAAAGTTATGTGGAAGGGAAAAGTGTGGAAGAAAAAGGTGCACAAGTAGCAGGGATGCCCGCAGCCTGGAGAGGATTGTCAGGAAAAGGCCATTCAAAAGTGTTGGGGTCTTTCACAAGGAGTGGACTGAGGCTGGAGTCAGTGCATCAAGAGCCACCACACACAGACACATCCTGGACATGGGCTTCAAATGTTGTATTCCTCTTGTCAAGCCACTCCTGAACAACAAACAACGTCAGAAGCAACTTACCTGGGCTAAAGAAAAACAGACCTGGTCTGTTGCTCAGTGGTCCAAAGTCCTCTTTTCTGATGAGAGGAAATTTTGCATCTCATTTGGAAACCAAGGACCCAGAGTATGGAGGAAGAATGGAGAGGCACACACTGCAAGATGCTTGAAATCCAGTGTG
Organism: Bombina bombina; assembly: GCF_027579735.1. Lineage (NCBI taxonomy): Eukaryota > Metazoa > Chordata > Amphibia > Anura > Bombinatoridae > Bombina > Bombina bombina. The sequence goes on along the minus strand of NC_069499.1, from coordinate 987,662,968 downwards.
AAGTTTCCACAGTCTGTGTTGATTTGGGGAGCCATGTCACCTGCTGGTGTTAGTCCACTGTGCTTCATTAAGTCCAGGGTCAACGCAGCCATCTACCAGGAGATTTTGGAGCACTTCATGCTTCCTTCCGCAGACGAGCTCTATGGGGGTGCTGACTTCATTTTCCAGCAGCAATTGGCACCTGCCCACACTGCCAAAAGCACCAAACCTGGTTCAATGACCGTGGGATTACTGTGCTTGATTGGCCAGCAAACTCGCCTGACCTGAACCCCATAGAGAATCTATGGGGCATTGCCAAGAGAAAAATGAGAGACACGTGACCGAACAATGCAGAAGAGCTGAAGGCCGCTATTGAAGCATCCTGGTCTTCCATAACACCTCAGCAGTGCCACAGGCTGATAGCTTCCATGCCAGGTCGCATTGAGGCAGTAATTGATGCAAAAGGGGCCCAAACCAAGTACTGATTACATGCAGTATGCATGCTTATACTTTTCAGAGGTCCGATATTGTTCTATGTACAATCCTTGTTTTATTCAGGGCCGGATTGGGCAGCCGGGATACCGGGAAAAATCCCGGTGGGCCACCTGCCTGCAGCTTAGCTGGGCCGGGCTGGGCTCAGCTCAGTTGCTCAGGCTGGCTTGCTGCAGTGTGCTGCTGCTGCTAATGCGTTGCGCAATATGGTTGCCGGCCCGGTATGAATTTACAGTCCACCACCACTTTCTAACATCATGTGTGTCATTATAATTCTGATCATCATCTATCTAATCTTACACAGTCTTACTGTACTTAAATAATAGAAAATAAATTAACCCAGGTACCATCCAACCGCTAAATATCTATTACCACAAGATGCAACACAAGTAGTATTTCTTCATTCATGAATCATTGCCAAATAAATTTGAGGCCGGGAGCTAGAGTGACTGAGAGACAGTATCTGTGTCTTCTCAGTCTCACACCACATGGGCCCTGCGAGCGCCTGCTCATGCGTGACGCGTCAGCGAGCCGACTTGAGGACCGAGTTAACACTTGCAGGCTGCTGCAGGTGAGGCCACGTGGGGTCATGTGCGGAAGCATACTAGCAGGGACACTAGACTACTGATTCTGACGGCGGGTCAGTTAGGATAGGGACTGGGACAGTGCCACCAGGACAGTGGAGACAGAGTGAGTCAGTGACTCTGAGTGGACAGACATACTGTCACACAGACACAGTTCAACTTACTGCAAGTTGATTGAAGAAGTCTCTGGGAATCGATCGTCAACCGTATGTACTATTAGTAGTACTACTACTAGTATATTTTATAATAATTAAATGTGATTGTGTGATGTGACTGAATACCATGGTGAAGTTTGTGAACATGATGATATGTGCTCCTCCCTTCTGTGAAAAAAAGAACAGAAATTGTGTATGTTTGTGTGTGTATGTATACATATATACAGGGAGTGCAGAATTATTAGGCAAATGAGTATTTTGACCACATCATCTTCTTTATGCATGTTGTCTTACTCCAAGTTGTATAGGCTCGAAAGCCTACTACCAATTAAGCATATTAGGTGATGTGCATCTCTGTAATGAGAAGGGGTGTGGTCTAATGACATCAACACCCTATATCAGGTGTGCATAATTATTAGGCAACTTCCTTTCCTTTGGCAAAATGGGTCAAAAGAAGGACTTGACAGGCTCAGAAAAGTCAAAAATAGTGAGATATCTTGCAGAGGGATGCAGCACTCTTAAAATTGCAAAGCTTCTGAAGCGTGATCATCGAACAATCAAGCGTTTCATTCAAAATAGTCAACAGGGTCGCAAGAAGCGTGTGGAAAAACCAAGGCGCAAAATAACTGCCCATGAACTGAGAAAAGTCAAGCGTGCAGC